>NC_037671.1:13764571-13968867 GCF_003255815.1 Theropithecus gelada
CCCCAAAACTTAAAAAAAAAAAAAAAAAAAAAATAAAAAAAAAAAAAAAAAAAAAAAAAAAAGAGGGGAATCTAAACTCCTAAGTTTGTAGCTCAGGTGACTGGGTGCATTGTCCATGGATAGCAACATAGGAGGAGAATGAGGATTGGGGGAAACACATGGTACCCAGAGGACATTCAAGTTGTGGCAGGCAGAGGGCACGTAGGCAGGCGTGGAGACTGGTAATGATCAGGGTGTGGTGGTTACAGAGTTGTGGGCTTGGAGGAGCCAGCTCAGAGGGACTGCGAATGCGCAGAGACCTGGAGTAGACCCCCAAGGAACATCAGCATTAAGGGACAGGAGAGAAAAGGACCCCATGGAGGAAGAGAACAGGTAGAGAGGGGGGTAGTAGGAGGAACAGGGTATGGAAATCTAAGACAATACACAATGAGTGTGGAAAAAAGGAACGGGAGATGAGGCAGAGGACTCGGATGGGATCAGCACTGCCCATGGGATCTGGCCACTGGGATGTCAAGATCTAGCGGAGCTGCTGCACTGGCAGGAAGCAGACTGAAGACAAACGACAACCGGAAGTGACAGGTGGAGCTAGCTCTGCATGGAGACGGTTATCTCTAGAAGGCGAAACGGGGCTCTGATCACCCTCGTGGTTTCAAAGCACTGCTCAGTAAACAGAGTGTTTTCTCCATAGTGTTATCTGTTCACACGTCTCAACACTGGGCTCTTGTGTCCCTGAGGTCTCTCATGGCATATCAGGCTTCAACAGGTGTCTGCTCTTGAAGCAACAAATGTTAAAGTGCAATATTATGTTATCAGCCCCTAAAGGACTGTATACAGTAAGCACATGCTCTCAGTCTATACATGTTTAACCCTACTGAATTTTGCATAAGTTCAGCTGCTGCCTACTTTAACCTTTTACTTCAGAAACATTTTAGGAAGGAAATTCAAAGCAGTGATTGGATTCACTAGCAGCTTCAGTCATGTCTCTTGCTCTCATCGTCATCAGCAGAGCAAACACTTATTAAATGCTTAGCATGTGACAAAATTCCAGGTAGGGTTATGTAAGAATACCTAAGGAAATTTCGTCCATCTTACGGACGGGAAAGCTGGCTTAAACTACTTGTCCCAAACCACAAAAGCTGGTGAGTGACGAAATGGGGATATGTCAGACTGTAGGACTCATGCATTGAACACTTATATGATGCTTCTTATTGGAGAAAGAAGTTGTTAGGGAAAAAAAAAAAAGAACAGAAAACTAGGTCTTCTTGAATTATTTTGGCTTATTATTTGAAGTACCTTGTATGCTGTGAATTTTCAGATTGGAGCCAGTGGTTAGCACTGTTGAAACCAGTGACACTGAACCCCTAGGAAATCCACCATCTCTATTAACCCAGTTAACCTTTTTTTTAAAAAAAATTATTTATTTATTTATTTATTTGAGATGGAGTCTTGCTCTGTTGCCAGGCTGGAGTGCAGTGGCGCAACCTCGGCTCACTGCAACCTCCGCCTCCCGGGTTCAAGCGATTCTCCTGCCTCAGCCTCCCGAGTAGCTGGGATTACAGGTGCACGCCACCACACCTGGCTAATTTTTGTATTTTTAGTAGAGATGGGGTTTCACCATGTTGGCCAGGATAGTCTCGATCTCTTGATCTCATGATCTGCCCGGCTCGGCCTCCTGAAGTGCTGGGATTACAGGTGTGAGCCACCACACTCAGCCTAACCTTTTTTGAAAAGTGGTTGTTCATGCTTAATAAATGAATTTCAGAACTTTGAAAAAAAATTCCAAGAATATAGATCACAAAATTAGAAAATACTCTTTTGATTCTTTTCATTAGAATTATTTGCTTGATTTCTTCTATAAATGTCCATAATTAATTTAAGAAGACCAGCATATAACCTTTTGAAAGCATATTCATCTTAAAATCTCAATTACTGAAGGAAGATATTCTTGATGAGACAGAATGCTTTTCTTTGTCCTAGTCCTGATTTGACTTCTAAAAGCAGATCATCTTGGTCTTTTATATCAGGATTAGGGGCACATGTTGAGAAGAGAATTAGACAAGAGATTCAAAGAACAAATTGCATTCATCTGACACCCAGAAATTACCTTGTAGGTCCTCTAATTTTTCAGGAAAAGTTTCATTGCATGATAGTTTTTCGATTGGTTTAATTATGCTTTCTTCTAAAGAGAAGACAGATGGAAAGAAAGAATAATAGTAAGGAGAAAGTTTTAGGAAAAGCAGAGAAAAAATGGATTAGATGATTAATGAAAAGACCCAGAAAGAACCCTTAAAAATGCAAAAATGTCCCCATGTGTTGTCACAGCATTTATTTGATGCCAACTGTATATTCCCCTGAGACTCAAAGTTGTTCTACTGTCATTTAATTGAATTTGTGTAATTGGTTGGTTCAGTGAATATTATTTTTAATTATCTGAAGAAAAAATAAGTAAATTACAGTGCTGCAGTGTATGACACCTCAGCAACATTAAATGGATAAGCTGAGTTTTTAAAGAATCTGGAAAACTTGTAAAAAGTCCAAATGTATTGAGTATTGATGTCACATCAGAATATCTCACTATACTCACTTATTATAATGGTAATTGTCAAAGTTTTTTGATCCAATATCACCTACATTAAAAACAAACTGTACCGCTTTACACACTTTTAAGTTGATATTTAAAATTTTTAATCCTAAGTTTAACAGTTCCAAAGGATGTTATTTCTGACATGTTGTAACTATAGGCATTTTAAAAATAAAACTATTAGTGATTTTTTTTGAGACAGAGTCTCCCTCTATCGCCTAGGCTGGAGTGCAGTGGCGTGATCTCGGCTCACTGCAACCTCCACTTCCCGGGTTCAAGAGATTCTCCTGCCTCGGCCTCCTGAGTAGCCAGGTTTATAGGCGCATGCCACCATGCCTGGCTAATTTTTTTTTTTTTTTGTATTTTTAGTAGAGACGGGGTTTCACCATGTTGGTCAGGCTGGTCTCGAACTCCTGATCTTGTGATTCACCCACCTCGGCCTCCCAAATTGCTGGGATTACAGGAGTAGGCCACTGCGCCTGGCCAAAACTATTAGTGATTTTACGCCCTCCAATATTGACATAAAAATACATGAACAAGTTCCTTTTTGACACTTGGACATTTCACATTAATTCCTTTTTCCCTTAAAATTATATTTTTATTTATACCTCAGCTTCCAAATTTTATCCAAATGTAATCTTAGGCTTAAAAGTCTTAAAATTGGCCACTCTAAAATATGTATAAATTACATTTTAAAAAAATTTCTTGTAACCATAAGGATATTAACATACTATATACAAAGTTAGTTATAATTACAATGATTCATTGTATATAATTAATCAAAAAAGTTGAATATTATATATTTTGATTACTAAACACGGAAATTCAGTTTTTTGCAAACACATCTGTTAATGAGAAAGGTGAAGCTATTTTCAACTAGTTCATGCATCAACAAATGAGTATTTATTGCTGGAATCACAGCATCAGGGCCATTTTCTCTCTCTTTTCTTTCTTCTTCCTTTTTGGAGACAGAAGCACTAAGAAATCTCGCTAATACAAATAGATAGTTGGGAACAAAAGGGGTTTTGTGATAGCTTTGCCCCTCTATTCTTCAAACACTCTTCAAAGTTACAGACCAATATTCATATATTGATCTCACAAAAAAAATTTAAAAAAAAATTTAAAATTACCTGTCAGCGAAGAACTCGAGCAGGTCCTCCTTCAATTTTCTAAATGCTGGGAACTGTTAAGACTCCCTGACTTTAAGAAGGATCTGTTCCTCAGTCATCAAATCAAAGTTATTGACTCTCTCAACAGTGACATCAACATACCAGAATTTCTGTTTCGTTGGCACCCCAGATATCTTTACATTTTGAGGAGAAAGAAAACGCACCGTGGTAGCCAGTGAGAAGTCTTCTTTTCAGAATACAGACTCCCTGCTAGGGCAGACCCATTTCAGGAAAGACTCAGATGGAGGTTGAGAATATCCTTAAAACTAGCTGTACTCAAGAATTAATGAGAAAACCTTTTTTTAAAAATTATTGTACTTTTTAATATAGAGGCACAGTTCCACCATGTTGGCCAGGCTGATCTCAATCTCCTAGGCTCAAGGGACCTGCCCACCTCCGCCTCCCAAAGTGCTGGGATTACAGGTGTGAACCACCACGCTCATCCAGCTGAAAACAGTTTTACTGAAGAGGCAGTGTTACCACTCCATGACTGCTCCAGCAGAGCAGGGCTCCCCCTAGGCAGAGTGTAGCGGAAAACCTTTGTGTGTCTCCCCAGTGCACGTGTATCTTGGTTGGAAGAGCGCTGCAGTATATTTAAAAGTAGACATCTATAAAGGAAAACCACGTACGTGTACAGTTTGTGTTCTTGCGTTACCTGCATTGCTCCTTTTGAAAGCGAGTTCTGCCCCGACGGGTCCCAGTGACTTGGGGAATAACTGGTTGTTCCAAGTGTGGGGGTTTATTTCCTTTCCACTGGCCATCAAGGACACGTTCTTGGGATTCACACCTGAGAAGAACAAAGCAGCCGCTTCGAAGGTTAGAGCGGATCATAAACTTAAAGGAAACATGTGTAATACATTCAAACAAAGACTAGAGATACCTTGGACAGGAGAATGGAAATAAATCTACGTGAAACTGTAGCAGATACTTGCTTTCTGATGAAGCCCTTAGCACAACCCCCTGGGATTCTGACAGTGTACTTTATAGGCAGAAGATATTTTCTATGCTATAATAACATTTGATGTTTTTGCTAAGGGTCTTGTAAAAAATGAGGTGTCACAAAAATTTTTCTTCAACAACACGACATTTTTTAAATTTTTTTTGAGACAGGGTCTCTCTCTGTCGCCCAGGCTGGAATGCCGTGGTGTGATCTCGGCTCACTGCAGCCTCCACCTCCCGGGTTCAAGTGATTCTTGTGTCTCAGCCTCCTGAGTAGCTGGGATTACAAGCGCCCAACAGCAGCATGGTTGGCTAATTTTTGTATTTTTAGCAGAGGGGATTTCACCATGTTGGCCAGGCTGGTCTCAAACTCCTGGCCTCAAGTGATCCGTTCACCTTAGCCTCCCAAAGTGCTGAGATTACAGGTGTGAGCCACCACACCCGACCCAACATGACATTTTCATGTCACTTGTTTTGAGCGTATATTCTTGGCCCGAGCCTTGGTGTAGCAGGGAAAACAGACACGTGACTAAGAACTCAGGAAAACCTTTGAAGTTCGGAGATATGAAGCTCCGCCTATAGCACTTATTTGTATGTGAGACACAGTAAAATGGAAAGTTTATGCCCTGTGCACTGGAAAGAAGGCATTGCAAATGTACTTGGAAAAAGGACAGTTTTAATTACTTATGATTTTCTGAAATCTGTGAAATGTCCATTCAGCCTTGGGCTGTGATACTAGTGGTCAAAGGGAGTTGTTGCAACCTGTTCTTAAGAGACTTGAAAACTTCTTGAGCTTGTTTTCTTTTCACTGATAATTAAATTAGAGTGAACTTGCCCATTCTATGCCTTTAGGTCATTCACAGAGAGTTTTCTTTATCTAGTGCAGAAATAATCACTGGGGACTCCACTGATTTAGGAAGTCAAAACTGTCTCCAGGCAGTTGAGCTTTTGCTTTTTGCAAGCTGAATTCCTTAGAAAGGTTTCATATTTATGAGATATGTAATAATATCCTTATTTTGAAACCATAAATACTGAGCCTCAAAAGTTACCCATTATCAGTTCTCTAAGGAAACACTTCATCAGGCAAGTAATTTCCTTTTCTTTAAAGGATTTAACTTCCCTAATAAAACTACGAATCAAACTATAATAGGCAACTACTGTCTGGGCGCAGTGGCTCATGCCTGTAATCCCAGCACTTTGGGAGGCTGAGGCGGGTGGCTCACGAGGTCAGGAGTTCGAGACCAGCTTGGCCAACATAGTGAAACCCTGTCTCTACTAAAAATACAACAATTAGCTGGGCATGAGGCAGGGGAATCGCTTGAACCTGGGAGGCAGAGGTTGTGGTGAGCCGAGATCGTGCCACTGCACGCTAGCCTGGGCAACAGAGCGAGACTCCATCTCAAAAAAAAAAAAAAAAAAGACAAAAAAAGGCAACTATCTGACCATAAAGATGCACTTGGTAGCAATTACTCATATTAAAAACATCTTTAGGCTGGGCATGGTGGCCCACGCCTGTAATCCCAGCACTTTGGGAAGCCGAGGCAGGTGGATCGCCTGAGGTCAGGAGTTTGAGACCAGCCTGGTCAGCATGGCAAGACCCCACCTCTACTTAAAAGAATACAAAAAAATTAGCTGGGTGTCGTGGTGCCTGCCTGTAATCCCAGCTACTCGGGAGGCTGAGGCACAAGAATCACTTGAACCCAAGAGGTAGAAGTTGCAATGAGCTGAGACTGTGCCACTGCATCCAGCCCCGTCTATAGAGCAAGACTTTGTCAGGAAAAAAAAAAAAAAATTACCCAAAAAGGAAGTGCAAGGTAGGGGGTAAAACATTAAAAATCGGTGTGAACACAGTTCTCATAACTATAGTTCAACAAAGAATGAGTTCTGAATATTTAAATGATGTTGTTAATCCAGTTGGCCTTGGCAATATTCCTAAATAAGCATTTTTTTTTAAAGTATTTTAAAGTAAAAGGAAGGTAAGTAAATTATTGAAGATAATTAGTTTAATTCAAGGTCATTTTCTTTTTTTAGACAGACTTTTGCTCTTGTTGCCCAGGCTGGAGTGCAATGGCAAGATCTCAGCTCACCAAAACCTCTACCTCCCAGATTCAAGTGATTCTCTTGCCTCAGCCTCCCGAGTAGCTGGGATTACAGGCATGTGCCATCACACCTGGCTAACTTTGTATTTTCAGTAGAGACAGGGTTTCTCCATGTTGGTCAGGCTAGTCTCCAACTCCCGACCTCAGGTGATCTGCCCGCCTCAGCCTCCCAAAGTGCTGGGATTATAGGTGTGAGACACCATGCCTGGCCTCAAGGTCTATTTAAGATAAATATTCCAATTTTGTTGGAAATAGATATATCCTGTCCTAGAATTTTGTTATTTAGTTGTTTATAAGTTTTCACTGGGTACCTCCTACACACCAAACGCCCTTAGGAAGAAGCATAAATTAATATAATTTGATATTATAATGATAGATATCATTATATGATGATAATCCCTTGCCTCAAAGGACATAAAAAAGTCAGTTAGCAAATATTTACTGAGCACCTACCGGTGCCAGGCAGTGTGTGGCACTGGAGAAAAAGTGATAAACAAAATAGACCAGTTTCTACTCTTTGGTTCTTAGAATCTAATGAGAAGGGAGACGGTTTTAGTTATAACTAAGTAAATACATAATGAGCAGTGTGCATAATATTTAGAAGAATCTGGGGTGGAGGGGGCAAATAACAGAAGCAACTCAGCCAGTCTTTCTTTAAATAAGCAACTTTAAGCTGAAATATGAATCATGGTTAACCCCCATTTATGCCTGAGGTCGCAATTTTTTGAAATTTAGCAATCAGGCCTTGGCAATGACCTTGAGCAGTAGGATGTAACTCCCACATGCTTAGCGTTCCAATAATGGAACACTAGGCATAAATGTGTTTTAAGGGGTGGGGAGGTGTGATCCTTGAAGAGGCAACAGTTTGGGCAGAGGACCTGAGATGGGAAAGAACTCAGAGATGGCCAGTAAGGGTGCAGCAAGAACACGGGTGGTATAAAATGAGGCTGGAGAGGGAAGGAGGGGCAGGTCACATAGGATTTTGTGTGACGTGTTAAGGAAGTGAAAATGCTGTAGCAGAGGCTAATGTAGAAATGACACAGGACGTTGAATAAACAGGGTGGGAGGAACGATGGTAAATAATGAATGGGAAGAGAGAAGGATCCACAGATCAGTTTCAAAAGTGCTATGGAGGCCAAGTGCGGTGGCTCACACCTGTAATCTCAGCACTTTGAGAGGCTGAGGCGGCTGGATCACTTGAGGTCAGGAGTTCACAATTATCCTGGCCAACATGGTGAAACCCCATCTCTACTAAAAATACAAAAATTAGCTGGGCGTGGTGGCGTGCACCTGTAGTCCCACCTACTTGGGAGTCTGAGGCAGGAGAATCAACTGAACACAGGAGGCAGAGGTTGCAGTGAGCTGAGATGGTACCACTGCACTCCAGCCTGGGCAACAGAGCAACACTTCATCTCAAAAAAACAAAAAAAGAAGTGCTATGGAGTGGGCTGCTCTTCTGGCCAGCAGTGGTGGCATCGATTCATGCCCAGAGTCCTGGCTGTAGGAGCAGGGGGTGAGACCAGAGGGCACCGCTGAGAGATTAGCATTTCCATTGCGTACTGTATTTGCAACTACCTTGTGATAATTAAAGTACCTAAGGCTTACAGAGTGAGCTGACAGATGGTGCAGTCCCATTGTAAGTGACAGAAAACAGAATCTTGCTCCAAGTACACAGCCGGTTAGTAGTAGCTGGTCAATAACTATGACTCTTGCGTCTCTTTCCCTGAAGGCCAGTATCACAGATCTGCCAATCCTTGCAGTATAATGTCATGCTGCCCTGCAATTATATGGTACATTTCTAGAGCTCCCATAATCCTAAAAGTTGATGCTTAATAAGACCTCTTATACTTGGCTTTAGGGTAAAGAGGGGTCCCCAAAAGATATTAGTATTTTTTATTCCTGAAGATACTCAATTACAAAAGTAACTATGGATCATAAAAAAATGTCAAGGATTGCTTCTTTTTTTAAATTTTTTTATTTTTTGAGACAGAGTTTCGCTCTTGTTGCCCAGGCTGGAGTGCAATGGCATGATCTCGGCTCACTGCAACCTCTGCCTTCCGGATTCAAGCAATTCTCCTGCCTCAGCCTCCTGTGTAGCTGGGATTACAGGCACCCGCCACCATGCCTGGCTAATTTTTTTGTATTTTTAGTAGAGATGGGGTTTCATTATGTTGGCCAGGCTGGTTTCAAATTCCTGACCTCAAGTGATCCACCGGCTTTGGTCTCCCAAAGTGCTGGGATTACAAGCATAAGCCACCGTACCCAGCCAAAGATTGCCTCTTATTTGGGTTTCTATCCTCTCTATAGTTGCTGGTTCACAATAGGTGCTCAATAAATGTCTGTCCAAGTGACTGAACTGAGCCTGATTCTAGTTTTAAATTTCATCCAACTCCAGAGGGGTCATCTTCAAAACAATGAATGCCAACAGGTGACAGTAAGGCTCAAGTTTACATACCACACAATTCTTTGTAATTGAGTTTACTTTTTAAATCTCAATTATAGCCATACTTCTGATCCCAAATATTTGCAGACTTTGTTAGATTTCTGGTTAAAAAGGAAATTTATCAAACAGGTCTCAGATACCCTGAAATAAATTTTTGAAAACCACATTAGGAAGCAGAACTATGAAAACAGGGTGCTTTGGCTCAAAGGATAAATATCCTTTGACAAAAGTTTGCATTAGTCTTTCCTACCACTCACTTCTATAAGTAAGAAAATACCGATTTGCGATATTTCAGTCAGTGAAATGTACTGTTTTTGTTTTGTTTTGTTTTGTTTTGTTTTTGAGATGAAGTCTTACTCTGTTGCCAGGCTGGAGTGCAGTGGTGTGATCTCAGCTCACTGCAACCTCCGCCTCCTGGGTTCAAGCAATTCTCCTGCCTCAGCCGCCTGAGTAGCTAGGATTACAGGCACGCACCACCACGCCCAGCTAATTTTTGTATTTTCAGTAGAGATGGGGTTTCACCATGTTGGCTAGGATGGTCTGGATCTCTTGATCTCATGATCCACCCGCCTTGGCCTCCCAAAGTGCTGGGATTACAGGCGTGAGCCACCTTACCCAGCAACATGTACTGATTAAAAAAAAAAAAAGTGAGGCCGGGCGCGGTGGCTCAAGCCTGTAATCCCAGCACTTTGGGAGGCCGAGACGGGCGGATCACGAGGTCAGGAGATCGAGACCATCCTGGCTAACACGGTGAAACCCCGTCTCTACTAAGAAATACAAAAAACTAGCCGGGCGAGGTGGCAGGCGCCTGTAGTCCCAGCTACTCGGGAGGCTGAGGCCGGAGAATGGCGTGAACCCGGGAGGCGGAGCTTGCAGTGAGCTGAGATCCGGCCACTGCACTCCAGCCTGGGCTACAGAGCGAGACTCCGTCTCAAAAAAAAAAAAAAAAAAAATGTGAAAAGTATCTCCCACGAATGTATGTTTCGGAAATTTCCTTCCATCCCTGCTTTTGCAGTCAGATTAAAACTCTCTCAGAAATCCTTTTTTTCTCTCTCATGATTTCAACACCAAAATTTACACACAGGTATCTAAAGCTTACAACACAAGGATTTCTGCTGCTTTCAAAAGTGTGCCTCAACCCTGGTCTTGATCCCAACTCCTCTCCCACCTTCCTAAGGTCTTCAGTCCCTCACTCATCCGCCTTCACCTCCTGTGTTACCAGTTCCTCCTCTGTAAGGGATCCTGCTCCTCTACACGCAAACCTGCATGGAGAACTGCTGAAATGCCTCATTCCGTTTCTAAGCTCCTCTTCACAGCCATCTAAGATGAAGCAGCCGAAATGAGGCCTGCCATGTTTACAGTCTGATTGTCAAGAAATATGGGCAGATTTCTCATTCTGTGAGTATCATGATATGACAACTTCCTATACAAAAATGTTAGAATAACTTATTTTCTCTCACTTTCAAGAATCAAAGCATAATGTCACAAATAGAACAGTTTTCAAACTGTAGGTGAAACAATAGTCAGGAAAATTTGACCTCATGAGGAAGAAAGAATACAGACTTTAAGGTCAAAAGTAGATTTTTTTTTTTTTTTTTGAGACGGAGTCTCACTCTGTCACCCAGGCTGGAATGCAATGGTGCAATCTCGGCTCACTGCAACCTCTGCCTCCCGGGTTCAAGTAATTTTCCTGCCTCACCCTCCTGAGTAGCTGAGATTACAGGCACGCACCACCACGCCCAGCTAATTTTTTGTATTTTCAGTACAGATGAGGTTTTGCCATGTTGGACAGGCTGGTCTCGAACTACTGATCTCAAGTGATCCGCCTGCCTCAGCCTCCCAAAGTGCTGGGATTACAGGCATGAGCCACTGCGCCTGGCCTCATTAACTATTTTAATAAGATACTTGTAAATTAATTTGGCATATGTGACCAATAAGATACGCATACATTTTTTCATTGTTTCTCTATCCAGACATACACAAACAAGACCCAGGTTTTTCCAGGCCCACTTCCCATGTCTCACTCTGGTGCCACAGAGCCTAAAGACGTGCTTACATCGACGACGACAAAAAATATAATAGGGCTGGGTGTTGTGGCTCACGCCTGTAATCCCAGCACTTTGGAAGCGAGGTGGGTGGATCACCTGAGGTCAGGAGTTCAAGACCCGCCTGGCCAACATGGTGAAACCCCGTCTCTACTAAAAAATATAAAAATTAGCCAGACGTGGTCATGAGCGCCTGTAATTCCAGCTACTTGGGAGGCTGAGGCAGGAGAATCACTTAAACCCAGGAGGTGGAGGTTGCAGTGAGCTAAGATCACACCACGGCACTCCAGCCTGGGTGACAAGAGCGAAACTCTGTCTCACACACACACACACACACACACACACACACACACACACACACACGTATTTAACCTATTTAGATCTGCAAATACCCAGGGTTATAAAGTTTTTGCTCTGTCCTTGATGGCTTTATGCCAATTTCTTCAACCTCTCAAATACGTTAGTGTCTTCCTCCTCACAAATCAGCACAGGACTGCAGTCCTAAAGCCTCAATACACCCCCTGTAAGTTTACATCAACTTATTCAACACCTGTGGCTAAACCTATACACCCACTATGCCTTCTGTTTTCTATCCCATTCATTTCTAAACCCTCTGCTTGGTTTCATTTTTTTTCCTTTCCCCAATTACTAACAGCAAGAGAGGGTCCCAACTGAATTCTTTTTTTTTTTAGACAGAGTCTTGCTCTGTTGCCCATGCTGGAGTGCAGCGGTACCATCTCGGCTCACTGCAACCTCCGCCTTCTGGGTTCAAGCAATTCTCCTGTCTCAGCCTCCCGAGTAGCTGGGATTACAGGTGCCTGCCACCATGTCCAGCTAATTTTTGTATTTTTAGTACAGACGGGGTTTCACCATGTTGGCCAGGCTGGTCTTGAACTCCTGAACTCAGGTGATCCGCCCGCCTCGGCCTCCCAAAGTGCTGGGATTACAGGTGTGAGCCACTGTGCCCAGCCCCAGCTGGATTCTTGGAACTGAAATTTCTACGTTTGCCTAAAAGGTACACAGGGAAGTGTGTTACAGATCCATCTTTTGCTGGCAATCCAGTCTCAACCTTTTCTCTTGTTTGCCATACCCCATCTTCCCAACAAGCTTCTGGGAAATGGAGACTGTGTCTTGCTTCAGGAGACTTAGATGTGAAAAGCAAATCTTCCTCAGATAAACACGGTGGCCCACTCATGTGTTTAGAAAGTTATAAATGACCATGCCCACAAAAACACAAAAGAAAAAGATCATCTTCTCCCTCACTGGATTAAAGATGTATCTGTGCAGATACAGGATGATTTAAGGCCGGGCGCGGTGGCTCAAGCCTGTAATCCCAGCACTTTGGGAGGCCGAGATGGGCGGATCACGAGGTCAGGAGATCGAGACCATCCTGGCTAACACGGTGAAACCCCGTCTCTACTAAAAATACAAAAAACTAGCCGGGCGAGGTGGCAGGCGCCTGTAGTCCCAGCTACTCGGGAGGCTGAGGCAGGAGAATGGAGTGAACCCGGGAGGCGGAGCTTGCAGTGAGCTGAGATCCGGCCACTGTACTCCAGCCTGGGCGGCAGAGCAAGACTCCATCTCAAAAAAAAAAAAAAAAAAAAAAAAAAAAAAAAAACACAAAAATGGATTCCCTTTTAGATTAAACTGAATTGAAACATTTCCTTTTCACTTGGATTTAGAGGAGAAAATGCTATTCGCAGGCACATGATAAACTCCCCACTGTCTGTCCAGATCTTTCTCCCAAGTTCCAGATTCATATACCCAGGTGCCCATTAGGTGGATCAACTAAGATGTTTAACAGGCATCCCGCACTCAGCTCTCCATTCTCTACCTCCACATTCCTCTCCTCTTCTAATTTCCCTTTCTCAGCTAAAGTCACCACCGTTCACCCAGTTCCCAAGTCAAAACCTCAGATGCTGCCACTAATTCTTTCCACCAATCTACCCACAAGTCCTATTGGTTCCACTACCAAAACGTGTAGATTCTGCTCACTTGTACCTCTGCTACTTCCACTCTGGAACCAGCCATTTTCATTACCCCATCCCATCTGGACATAAGCAGTGGCCTCTTAACCAGTGTCCTTGTCTGTCCTGAGTTCCCAGCATGCTCTTCCGAGCAGGCAGAATCTTTTAAAAATGTACACCAGATGGGCTGGGCACAGTGGCTCACGCCTGTAATCTCAGCACTTTGGGAGGCTGAGGCGGGCGGATCACAAGGTCAGGAGATTGAGACCATGCTGGTTAACACGGTGAAACACCATCTCTCCTAAAAATGCAAAAAATCAGCCAGGCATGGTGGCACATGCCTGTAGTCCCAGCTACTCAGGAGGCTGAGGCAGGAGAATTGCTTAAACCTGGGAGACAGAGGTTGCAGTGAGCTGAGGTCCCACCACTGCACTCCAGCCTGGACGACAGAGCGAGAGTCTGTTTCAAAATAAAAAATGTACACCGGATCATTTAGGAAAGAGCATTTGAAAATCTTTATTTTATAAAAAGTTGTAATGGGGACACAGAATTGGTTTCATAAAATTTAGGATTTACTGAATGCATAGCTTTGGTGAGGGGTGGGGGTTCGTGTTTTCTGGAAGCATATTCGTCATCTTGATTTTTGCTCCTAAGCATTTCTTGAGCAGAATTCTACTAGTGGTAGAAACAGGAGGTCCAGAAAAGTCCTTGGTGACAGACTGACGACTAAAGAGCTCTGTGATTAGGTTTTTTAGTTCACTGGTGCCCTTTCTTCGGAGAGTCCAAGACACTTGAACCTGATCTATCTATACTCTAGTTAGCAGCAAACATTTTCTTTGCTCCACTTACCTGGAAGATATCTTGATTGTTTCAAGTAGTACTGTTTAGAGGTTGGAGCAGTTGACAATTCGGAATCAGATTTTAGGGAAATAACCGCAGGTAAGCTCTTGTTTTCCCCTGTCGAGTGGCTGGCGCCTGAGGGTACTGGCTCTGGAAGCCTTGAAAGCCAATGAAAGGTAGCATTACAGCACGAACAGCAGGAGGATCTCGCCCACCCTCTGCACATCTTCCTAAGCCAGTCAATCTGACCTCTCTTAAATGGTTTCCATCAGTCTTTTGGCTTACTGACAACTTCCCCTCTACCCCCGTAGATATCAGGTTGTGCACAGACTCATTTCTGATACCAGACAGTATGTGACAGGAGGCTTTATAACTGAGCAGCAATTTGCTTGTGTATAATATGTTTCTATCTGTCCTGCAACTGCTGCAGTTGGATTCATAACGTGGGAAGCTGGTGTGTGGAGACAGAAATAACAGCCATCTTCACCTGTTGACTAAAATAATTTATAATCAATGAGGTTGTTTGGGGCACGGTTTGGATGGCCTAAAAAACTGAAGTGGGGAAAGAGGTGCTAGAAAAGCTCCCATATACAATTTCCGGTTACCCTAGTGTCAGGCACAGAAAATAGGTATTTGTGGAGACGTGCCTGTGTCTCAGTAGCCAGAACAGACTTGTGCAGTGGCTAAGCACCTAGCTGGCTGTTTGGTGGTGTTAGTATTAAGACTGACTCTCTGCCCGTTGGTCACTGACTCCCACAGTCCTGTTTCTGTGCAGGGACTGAGGACTTTCTACTTCGAGGCTTAGTTTTGTCTCATGCCCAAGGCCTGTTCCTGAGGCCTCTTTGACCAGGTAGCAGTGCGTGAGGCAGCCATTGCTTTGTTCTGCTGCCCATTCCTCTGTGTGTAATGAGCCCTCCATGACCAACCTCCTCCCCACCACCCTCTGACTGGGCTCCTTCTTTGCTGGGGCCTGAATATACTGCCCAACTTCCATCACTTGTTAACTCCAAGCATCCATGGTTTCCACCTAGAAATTCATGCTACCGTACCCTACTCACCAAGTCGACTCCCTTGGAAATGGACACTCACTTGGGTGGCCCTTTGAACTACTGGCCACCTGCTTGGGGGCAGTTCTAGGCACAGGTACGTCTGCTTCATTGGGAACAGTCCCGCCATTTCTGGCATCTTTCCCTTCCCCTGAGCCCACTGCTGTTGTACCACTAACTGAAATTCTACGCAGTCTCAAAACTGCTCACTCTAAAAAGACTTTTCTCTCCTCATCAGAGGGCTCTCTGCCCATAGACAGAACTCCCAGTGCTCCTTGCAGCTCTCACTAGTAGCACTAAATACACACACTTGTCATGTGTTATCGTCCTCCGGAGGTCTTATTTCTGTTGCTATATATTTGATGAGTTGAGGAGAGGCTTAATTCCAACTAGGTATTCAGTAAACATCTACTGAATATAAATGCAAGTATAAATGTAAATATAAATATCGTGCTTTTTGTTCACTTTTAAGAAGACAACCAGGCTGGGCGCAGTGGCTCACGCCTGTAATTCCAGCACTTTGAGAGGCCAAGGTGGGTGGATCACCTGAGGTCAGGAGTCTGAGACCAGCCTGGCCAACATGGTGAAACCCCATCTCTACTAAAAATACAAAAATGAGCTGGGCATGGTGATGATCCACCTGTAATCACCCAGCTACTTGGGAGGCTGAGACAGGAGGATTGCTTGAACCCAGGAGGCAGAGGTTGCAGCGAGCCAAGATCACGCCATTGCACTCAGCCTGGGCGACAAGAGCAAAGCTCCATCTCAATAATAATAACAATAATTTAAAAAATAAGACAACCATTAAATAAAAGGTATACATGTTAGTATTTGGTACTCTGTATTCTTTATGGGGAGGCCCTGGCTGCCTGAGAGACCTAGCAGGGGACGGCAGGGTCTGTTCAATTCACCAATTCACCTCCTATTCACAAATCCACCAAATTCACCTCCTATTCACAAATTCACCAATTCATCTCCTATTCACCAATCCACTAATTCACCAATTCACCTCCTATTCACAAATCCACCAATTCACCAATTCATCTCCTATTCACCAATCCACTAATTCACCAATTCACCTCCTATTCACAAATCCACCAATTCACCAATTCACCTCCTATTCACCAATCCACCAATTCACCAATTCACCTCCTATTCACAAATTCACCAATTCACCTCCTATTCACCAATCCACTAATTCACCAATTCACCTCCTATTCACCAATCCACTAATTCACCAATTCACCTCCTATTCACCGATCCACTAATTCACCAATTCACCTCCTATTCACAAATCCACCAATTCACCAATTCACCTCCTATTCACAAATCCACCAATTCACCAATTCACCTCCTATTCACAAATCCACCAATTCACCAATTCACCTCCTATTCACAAATTCACCAATTCACCTCCTATTCACCAATCCACTAATTCACCAATTCACCTCCTATTCACCAATCCACCAATTCACCAATTCACCTCCTATTCACTAATTCACCAATTCACCTCCTATTCACCAATCCACTAATTCACCAATTCACCTCCTATTCACCAATCCACTAATTCACCAATTCACCTCCTATTCACCAATCCACTAATTCACCAATTCACCTCCTATTCACCAATCCACTAATTCACCAATTCACCTCCTATTCACCAATCCACTAATTCACCAATTCACCTCCTATTCACCAATCCACTAATTCACCAATTCACCTCCTATTCACCAATCCACTAATTCACCAATTCACCTCCTATTCACCAATCCACTAATTCACCAATTCACCTCCTATTCACCAATCCACTAATTCACCAATTCACCTCCTATTCACCAATCCACTAATTCACCAATTCACCTCCTATTCACCAATCCACTAATTCACCAATTCACCTCCTATTCACCAATCCACTAATTCACCAATTCACCTCCTATTCACCAATCCACTAATTCACCAATTCACCTCCTATTCACCAATCCACTAATTCACCAATTCACCTCCTATTCACCAATCCACTAATTCACCAATTCACCTCCTATTCACCAATCCACTAATTCACCAATTCACCTCCTATTCACCAATCCACTAATTCACCAATTCACCTCCTATTCACCAATCCACCAATTCACCAATTCACCTCCTATTCACAAATCCACTAATTCACCAATTCACCTCCTATTCACCAATCCAATAATTCACCAATTCACCTCCTATTCACCAATCCACTAATTCACCAATTCACCTCCTATTCACAAATCCACCAATTCACCAATTCAGCTCCTATTGCTAAAGAAGCAGCGCGGGGTAGAAGAGAGAAAGATCTGGATTTGAATTAATCCTCACCTGATCTTGGGCAAGAAACCCAGCCTATCTGAGTCTCAGCATTCTAGTCTGCAGATATTTTTACTGAAGTATGAAAATTATAAAGTTTAGGCAGGAGCTTAACAGCTGGTAGTATATTAATAGTAATGATGATCATAATAATAACCATATGCCAAGAATTGTACAGGACCATTGAAAGATGCCAAAAAATAAAAATGTAGAAGAAATGGCCGGGTGCGGTAGCTCATGCCTGTAATCCCAGCACTTTGGGAGGCAGAGGTGGGCGGATCAGGAGGTCAGGGGATCAAGACCATCATGGCTAACACAGTGAAGCCCCGTCTCTACTAAAAATACAAAAAAATTAGCCAGGCATGGTGGCAGGCACCTGTAGTCCCAGCTACTCGGGAGGCTGAGGCAGGAGAATGGCGTGAACCCGGGAGGCAGAGCTTGCAGTGAGCCGAGATCGCACCACTGCACTCCAGCCTGGGCAACAGAGCGAGACTCCGTCTCAAAAAAAAAAAAAAAAAACATGTAGAAGAAATACCTACATGAAAAATTCATTGTCATACCACTTTTCTAAAGAATTTCAAGAGAAAAGGGATAATGAATGTTGAAGAAATTTACTAGTTGTATTACAACCTTGATCTTTTTTTGATTTTTTGAGACAGTATCTTGCTCTGTTGCCCAGGCTGGGGTGCAGTGGCTCCACCTTCCAAGCTTAAGCAATCCTCTCACCTCAGCCTCCTGAGTAGCTCAAACTACAGGTGTGGGCTGCTACATCTGGCTAATTTTTGTATTTTTTTTTTTTTGTAGAGATGGAGTTTTGCCATATTGCCCAGGCTGTTCTCAAACTCCTAAGCTCAATCAACCCACCCACCTCGGCCTCCTAAAGTGCTAGATTTATAGGCCCAAGCCACCATGAACAGCCACAACCTTGATCTTAAATACAGGTTTTGATTCAAACTTCTACCATCCTCAAAAATATATGAGTAAAATGTATGAATAAATTATGAATAATTATAAATAATTATGAATAAAATTTAGCTGAAATCAGAATGACGTGGGTTTTAAAAAATGTTTTCAAGTCGCCAGGCACGGTGGCTCACGCCTGTAATCCCAACACTTTGGGAGGTCAAGGCCAGTGGATCACCTGAGGTCAGGAGTTTGAGACCAGCCTGACCAACATGGTGAAACACTGTCTCTATTAAAAATATAAAAAATTAGCTGGGCATGGTGGCACATGCCTATAACAATCTGAGCTACTAAGGAGGCTGAGGGAGGAGAATTGCTTGAACCCTGGAGGCGGAGGTTGCAGTGATCACATTACTGCACTCCAGCCTGGGCAATGAAGCGACATTCTGACATCCCGTCTCAAAAAGAGAAAAAAGAAAATAAAATGTTTCAAGTCTTCTATATACTACATCAACGGTCTTCAAACTCTTTTGTTCCTAGACCCAAATAATTTTTTTTAACTACGTAACTCCCTGCACATCTTTAAATTGTCATCTATAATTTTTTATCATAAATTTATTCCTTATTTCTTGTTAACAGCAGATAGAAACGGTATTTTATAAGATGAAATATTGTGAGGATTGACTGCAACTGCAGTGTTTCATGGTATGGTTTGATAAAATAAGTTTTAACTACCTTATCCATAATACACTCTGATCCTCAAAAAAATAAATAAAATTTTAATCCACGTGTTTTGAAAACACGTGGATTAAACACATGGATTAGGAAAGAGTATCTGTGGAACGTGAAGACCTGGAAATGGATTGCCTAAGAGTTACCCAAGCAAAAAAAAAAAAAAAAGAATTATCCAAGCATATGTACTCCTTAGAGACTCCCCGCGCGCCAAAGTGAAGACTTCCATACTATAGCATGCCAAATAGCTACAGGATAAGTTTTCCTGACTCATAACACAACTGTTCTTCCTATTCTTCTGTTTCAAAGAGAAAACAGAGCATTTTAGTATATTTGAAAGAATACACATCACTAAGCCCCGGTGCTTCAGTGCTTCCAAATCACCATGCTTTCCAACATGGGCTAAAATACAATAGCCCCCATCACGTGTGGGGGATATGTTCTAAGACCCCCAGAGGATGCCTGAAACCACAGATAGTACTAAACCTTATTCAGCCCGTCTTTTCCTATATGTATGTGCATACATACCTATGAGGAAATTTAATATGTAAGTTGGGCACAGCAAGAGATTAACATTAATAACTAATACTAAAATAGAACAAGTATAACAATATATTGTAATAAAAGTTACGTGAGTGTGCTCTCAAAAATATATATATATATATATATATTTTTTTTTGAGAGAGTCTCACTCTCACCCAGGCTGGAGTGCAGTGGCACGATCTCGGCTCACCACAACCTCTGCCTCCCGGGTTCAAGTGATTCTCCTGCCTCAGCCTCCTGAGCAGCTGGGATTACAGGCGCCTGTCACCATACCCAGCTAATTTTTGTATTTTTAGTAGAGACGAGGTTTCACCATGTTGGACAGGTTGGTCTTGAACTCTTGAACTCAGGCGATCCACCCACCTCAGCTTCCCAAAGTGCTAGGATTACAGGGGTGAGCCACCACACCCAGCCCAAAATATCTTATTGCACTGTACTGCAGGTAAATGAAACCATGGAAAATGAAACTGCAGGTTAGGGGAACTACTGTACCCGATTTCTATAAGACAAGAACCAACAGAAAGCCAGTTTTCTGATTTGTCCCTTTATTTAGTAGCTCTATGCCATGTAAGAATTGAAATAACTGAGAGGTGTGACTTTCTTGCCTAAAGTGGAAGAGGACTTGAGTGGGCTTTTCCTCAAATTCATGTATTTTTAGGAAAGAGTACCTATGGAATGTGAAGACCTGGAGATGGATTGCCTAAGAGTTATCCAACCAAAAAAGAAAAAAAAAAAAATTATCCAAGCGTATGTACTCCTTAGAGAGTCCCCGCGCGCCAAAGTGAAGACTTCCACACTATACCATGCCAAATAGATACGGGATAAGTTTTCCTGACTCATAACACAACTGTTCTTCCTATTCTTCTGTTTCAAAGAGGAAAAGAAAAAAAAAAAAAAAAAAGAAAGTATCTTTCCAAAATATTCACCAAAACTTAACCCATCCTAACTTCAAAGTTGAATAATACACTGAGGATGACCTCACTTATAAAAAGAAAAGGAACTGCTAGAGAGATTAAACTTCCAGAAAAGACTCAGGAAATGATTGAAAAAAGTTTAGAACAGCAAGCAAGCAGATAATGAAATCTTCACACCATCAGAAGCAGCCGTTAACTTGGCATGTGGTGCTCTGCTTTTTTTTTTTTTTTTTTTTTTTTTTTTTTTTTTTTTTTTTTTTTTTTGAGACGGAGTCTCGCTCTGTCGCCCAGGCTGGAGTGCAGTGGCCGGATCTCAGCTCACTGCAAGCTCCGACATGTCAATTTCAAAGGAGAATAATGATGGTCATTCACAAGAGCATCGTGAAAATGGAACAAGATCCCGTCTGATATGTTTTGGACATCTGTCCTCTCTAAATCTCATGTTGAAATGTAATCCCCAGTTTTGGAGGTGGGGCCTGGTGGGAGGTGTCTGGATCGTGGGAGCAGATCCCTCATGAATGGCTTGGTACCATCCTTGCGGTAATGAGTGAGTTCTCACTCTGAGTTCCCCCGAGACTTGATCATTTAAAAGAGTCTGGGACCTCCTCCCTCTCTCTCTTGCTCCCTCTCTTGCCCTGTGACAGGCTGGATCCTCTTCCGCCTTCTGCCATGATTCTAAGTTTCCAGAAGCCCTCACCAGAAGCAGATGCTGGCACTATGCTTCCTGTACAACCTGCAGAACCCTGGGCCAACACATTCTTTATAGCAATGCAAAAACGGACTGACACACTCTCTCTACACACCCCCCCCCCCAACTCATCTGTTAATACTGAGAATTGTTACTGTGAGAAGATTCTTACCTTTTCAGAGGTATGTGGAAAGATTTGCATTTTGTGGAAGGAACCAATATATTAAGCAAACTTTTTTTCTTTTTTGAAATGGAGTCTCACTTTGTTACCCAGGCTGGATCGCAATGGCGCAATCTTGGCTCACTGCAACATCCGCCTCCCAGGTTCAAGAAATTCTCATGTCTCAGCTTCCCGAGTAGCTGGGATTACAGGTGCACGCCACCATGCCCAGCTAATTTTTGTATTTTTAGTAGAGACGGGGTTTCACCATGTTGGCCAGGCTAGTTTCAAACTCCTGGCCTCAAGTGATCAACCCGCCTCCGCCTCCCAAAGTGTTGGGATTACAGGCCTGAGCCACTGCGTCCGGCCTATTAAGCAAACTTTTCTTCTTTTTTTTTTTTTTTTTTTTTTGAGACAGAGTCTCGCTCTGCCGCCCAGGCTGGAGTGCAGTGGCCGGATCTCAGCTCACTGCAAGCTCCGCCTCCTGGGTCTACGCCATTCTCTTGCCTCAGCCTCCCGAGTAGCTGGGACTACAGGCGCCCGCCACCTCGCCCAGCTAGTTTTTTGTATTTTTTAGTAGAGACGGGGTTTCACCGTGTTAGCCAGGATGGTCTCGATCTCCTGACCTCGTGATCCGCCCGTCTCGGCCTCCCAAAGTGCTGGGATTACAGGCTTGAGCCACCGCGCCCGGCACAAACTTTTCTTCTTTTAAGGTCTACATGCATTTATATTTAATGAGTAAAATAAAGTGAATGCATGGCAAAAATAGTTTTCTGAGGAATTTGAAATCTTACCGAAATGGAGAATCTTTTTTCCTTTTGTCTTTAAAAACACCCATGCTTGGCTTCTTGGAATGGGAGGCTCCGAAATCATAGTCCTCCAACTCTTCCCAGCTGTCTCCAGACTTGAAGACAGTCTGACCCCAACGCCTCCTACCACTTTTATGACTCAGTGTGCCATTTGGCTTCTGTGGTGGAAAATCAGTCATAATCTTTAATCATGTACTGAAAGCCTTTCATGTACAAGCTACTACGTAAGACACTAACAGTCCCCATTCTCAAGGAGCGTTCCATACACTTAAGGGCATAACATATATACACATTTAAAAGCATGAACAAAAATGGGCGGTACATGCCAAAAATATGACAGGTGTTCAGAGGAGAGATCTCTGTGAACTAGGTCGGTGGGGGACTTGAATATTTTGGATCTGAGTTGACTCTTCATTGACACGAAGGATCTGGAAACCCGAGACTTGGCTATGTCTCTTTGGGCAAGGGACTTAACTTCTCAAAGCCTTAGTGTCCTTAACTGGGGACAGCCTTAATGAGAAGGACACTAAGGCTGGCATGTGCCAGCATCTTTTACTCTTCCCCTTCCTTGAATGTAGACACGACATCCAAAGGCACACCAGTCATCCTGTGGCCACAGGCATGACAGCCACCTGCTCAGGGTGGTGGAGCGGGAAACCAGCAGCAGCCTGCCTCCTCTGCAAGCTTCATGAGCTCCACCACCCAATTTCTTGTTATGTGAGAAAAACAACCCCTATTGTTTAAGCCACAGGGGTCGAGTTTCTGTCATAAGTCCCTGAATGTAATCCTAACGGAAACAGAGAGGGAAGTATGAGTCTGACTGCCACAGAATGGAGGCATTGTTAACAGAAATAAGGAACAGGAAAGAAGTCCTGGCTTGGAGCACACAATGAATTGGTTTTATACAAATTTACAGAGAGTGGTTTGGGGGCACATAAACAGAAAAATCCAAAAGGCAACTCAAAACTAGGGAATAGAGCATGGAAAATTGTCAGAAAATACAGCTATGTCAGGTGCAGGGAGATGCTTAAAGAATGGACATGCTATTGCTTGAAGCTGATGGTGTCACAGTGATAGTGATGGATGATAACAAAAAGCAGTATTTGCCAGCTTCTACACTATTATTTTCTCTGCCAGGCAGAACAATCTCCAGAATAAAGAGAATAAAAAAATGTTAAGCTCCAGATGAGTAGGGTTAATAAAAGGTTACCCTGAGCTGAGTCTGAGCTTCCCTTCTGTTGAATTGTATTTTAGGGTGCCGATGCTGAACGCTGCTGAACAATGTCAGTGATATCCAAGAATCCTGTACGTCTGAGAAGACTGGAAAGTGGCAAATATAATACTCTTAATAAAGTAGAAGATTTATTTTTGCAAACTCCACATCAGTAAGTTTGGTAGAGGATGAGGGCAAAGATTCTAAAATCAATTATTAAGTGGGATGTTTGTGAGCACTAAGGAAAAACAGTGATAGCTCATATAGACCACACTTTTTCATGAACGGCAAACAATGAATTCATTCAATGTAGTGTATGTGAACTTTAGCCCATTGGGTGAAGGCAGCAAAGGCGATCAGCACATAGTTGAAGAACTTGACCAAGAGTACTGATGAATGGATCAATGTCAGTCTAGGAGAAGGTTGTAGTGGCCTGCCCAAGATCTCACGGTCGTTCTATTCATCATGAAGGTTCAGGAGGAAAACAGACAACTAAACAAATACATAGCTGGCAAGAAGCTGGGCAGAATGGGTAAACTGAGAAGAAAAAATAAAGTTTCAAAAATAATTAGAAATTGGAGATGTAAAAGGTCTTGCAACTTTTTGAATCCTAGAGATGAAATACACAAGTCAGAGGTACAGAATATGCAATTTAGGAGAAGCATTTATGAAAAAATCAGTATACTTAGAAATTTTAGTTGACACAATACTCAATCCCTGGATTAAGTATTGGAACTTACCTATATAAAAATGTGTGTGTGTGTGGCAGGGCGGGGGGCTAGGTTATTCTCTTTAACTTAGAGAATACACACAGGGTCCTTAGCATATGCATGGCATTTAGTAGCTACTCAATAAATAGTAACTTCCTTTCCTTCCCTCACAGTATGAGTCAGCAATTGAGGCATCTTCTAAGCGGTTGTGGGGAGGACTGTAATCATTGGTGGCACGAGTGCACACGTGGTTTAGAGTGTTGGAGGTGATTCGTCCTGCTCTATATTCCCTGCCTGCTGTCTGCCTCCAGTTCTGGCAGCCTCATTCTAAGTGGGAAGCAGGATGAGAGGGGACTTAAAGGCATATACATAATAGGAACTGAGAGTTATCAGTCATTGGTGAATGGCGTTATATGCAGAGCCCTTAAGGGAAATGGAGATGTTTCTCTAGAGAAAAGGGCAGATAATATAAGGGCTATTTTCAAATATCTAAAAGGCTGCCTTTCTAGAAAAGTGATTAGCCTTCATTAAAAGCTAGAAAACCAGATTTTACCCAGTATAAGGAAGAACTTTCTTATATTCAGAATTGTTCCAAAGATAAAGGGGACTCCTTGGGACCCCAGAGGTGGTTTGCAAGTCATGTGGGCAATTATTCAGTCCTTCATTCACTGAACAAATATTTACTGAGAATCTACCATGTGGCAGGCACTGGTCAGGGTGCTGAGGCTGTACTGATAATCAGAAAACATTCCTGACCTCACTGAGCTTGCTGCACTCCAGAGGAAGAGACAAATAAACAATAAACCTAAGAAATAAGTAATTAACAGTATGTTAGAATGTGATTAGTGTTACTGGAGGACGAGGAGGCCTTGCTTATACTGGGTTGGCAGGGCAGGTGGAGACTGGATAAGGAAATAGATACGTGCTGTGTAAGACCAATTTCCATCCTAAAATGCCATAATGCAAACACATTTGGGAGTGTATACCCCAATGGGACAGCTAAAACACTACAGCAACTGAAGAGCTCCTGGAGTCGAACAAAAGATGGAAGAAAAAGTTTTATACTATGCCTGACACTTCAAAAACCCATTCTGGCTGGGCACGGTGGCTCACGCCTGTAATCCGAGCACTTTGGGAGGCCAAGGAGGGCGGATCACCTGAGGTCGGGAGTTCGAGACCAGCCTGACCAACATGGAGAAACCCTGTCTCTACCAAAAATACAAAATTAGCCAGGTGTGGTGGCACATGCCTGTAATCCCAGCTACTCGGGCGGCTGAGGCAGGAGAATAGCTTGAACCTGGGAGGCAGAGGTTGCTGTGAGCCAAGATCATGCCATTGCACTCCAGCCTGGGCAACAAGAGTGAAACTCCATCTCAAAATAATAATAATTATAATAATAAATAAAAACTCATTCTCTCCATGTTCCTTAGCATTTAAGAACACTGTAAAATGATAGCACTGTTGAAAATTCTTAAGATTTAGGATCAGTACTCTGGAGTACCCGATTCTTTTAAATTATTTCTTTGAATTCTTCTGCATTGAAAGAACTTTAGGCTGGGCTTGGTGGCTCACGCCTGTAATTCCAACACTTTGGGAGGCTGAGACGGATGAATCACCTGAGGTCAGGAGTTCAAGACCAGCCTGGCCAACATGGTCTCCACTAAAAATACAAAAATTAGCCGGGTGTGGTGGTGGGCACCTGTAATCCCAGCTACTCAGGAGGCTGAGGCAAGAGAATTGCTTGAACCCAGGAGGTGGAGACTGCAGTGACCCGAGATTGCACCACTGCACTCCAGCCTGGGCAAATAGAGTGAAACTCTGTCTCAAAAAAAAGAAAAAAAAGAAAAAAAAGAAAAGCCCAGGTGCGGTGGTTCACGCCTGTAATCCCAGAACTTTGGGAGGCCAAGGCGGGTGGATTACTTGCAGTCAGGAATTCAAGACTAGCCTGGGCAACATGGTGAAACCCCATCTCTACTAAAAATATAAAAAATTAGCCGGGTGTGGTGGTGCGTGCCTGTAATCCCAGCTACTCGGGAGGCTGAGGCAGGAGAATCCCTTGAATCCAGGAGGCAGAGATTGCAGTGAGCTGAGGTCGTGCCACTGTACTCCAGCCTCAGCAACAAGAGCAAACCTCCGTCTCAAAAAAAAAAAAAAAAAAGAAAGACCGAAGACTGTAGCATGTACACTTGGTTACTTTTGTTCTGAAAGTTTTTCTTTTTATAAACCATATTAGAATTTTAAGTGATCTTCATCAAGCTCCAATCAGGGGACTCAGGGTCTTTAACAAAGAATAATCTTTTATATCTTTTCCAACATGATTAGAAATGCCTCGAAACAAAATCTTAATTGCACGAGTCAAACTATTTCATTGCAAGCGTCATGATTGGCTACTCACGGTTGGCACGTTTTTGATGATGCTCGGGAAGAGTGTTTGTGGCAGTTTCTGCTGACTCTGTTGCTTTGGAGGTTGCTGGACGCTCAGGTTCTGTGGTGGCTGAATGGGCTGCAGTGGCTGCTGGTTAGTTTTTGGCTGGGGTTGTCCAACAGTCTGATCAATTATATCCGGCAGAGGCTTAGGCTCTACTTCAACTAAAGATGGCTTTGATTCTAACGGTTGCAGTTGCTTATTTAAAGACTGTTTTGATTCCAGATGATTTGAGGAAGGACCTAATACCTGACCAACTTGAAAATATGGGTGTTTCAATGCCTATAAAAACACAGAAAAAACAACAAATGGAAAACGGTTCCACCTAAATGTATTACACATAAACTGTGATTGGCCCTGTGCGAGGCATATATCATTAGCCCACATGAGCTTCAAAGATTTAGAAAGAAGCCATCATTCCCTATATAGTGTCCCTTTTAAAAATAACCAGAAAAAAATGATTTAAGAAATAAATTGCATTAAAAAATTAAAAGTGGCCGGGCATGGTGGCTCATGCCTGTAATCCTAGCACTTTGGGAGGACGAGGCGGGCGGATCACTTGCGGTCAGGAGTTCAAGACCAGCCTGGCCAACATGGTGAAACCCAGTCTCTACTAAAAATACAAAAATTAGCCAGGCATGTTGGTGGGTGCCTGTAACCCCAGTTATATGGGAGACTGAGGCACGGGAATCACTTGAACCTGGGAGGAGGAGGTTGTAGTGAGCCAAGATGGTGCCACTGCACTCCTACCTGGGCAACATTTCTTATAATGACAGGGGTAGGGGGACACTACTGGTGTCTAATGTCTAGAGGGCCAGGGACAATGCTAAATACCCTATTATGCACAGAATAGCACCCCACAGCCAAGAGTTATCTGGTTCAAAATGTCAATAAGGCTAAAACTGAAAAAATATTCTACAGAATGTCTAAAGCCTATGTAGCTCAGCTATGGAAAAATTCCCTTATTGGCATCAAATACCTGGGCAAAGTAGCTGTTCTTTTTTTGGGGTGGGTGGGTTCCTTAAGATGGTCAAGCTCTGTTCCCCTGAACCTCCTGCCTTTAGCCAGTCCCCACACACGTGGGAACACAGCCCTGACGAACAGTTAACTCCTCCCATGTGTAAGGTCAGTTTTTAGAGGAACAGAAGGCAGCTTGGTACTTTAAATGGTCTTCATATTCTACAACTTAACCAACCTCTCCCCCTAAATTAGGTCTTTCCACTTCCACTACAAAGCAGGGCTGTGAAACAGAGCACTAGAAAGAGTTCATTAAGGGTTACTTGCATTCTCAGTGGAATACACAAATATGCATAATTTAAATACTTCAATGCCTAGCACACTGAAGGTACTCAAATTCTGAATTAAGTAACATTAATTAATTAGTATGTCAATATTCCTAAATTAGTTATGCATATTTTGGAGCTGGAAACTTTGAGGATGTGTTTTGTAATTTCAAGGCTTTATTTATAACAACTCTTCCTTTTTTTTTGAGATGGAATCTCGCTCTATTGCCCAGGCGGGAGTGCAGTGGCACCATCTCAGCTCACTACATCCGCCTCCCGGGTTCAAGCAATTCTCCTGCCTCAGCCTCCTGAGTAGCTGGGATTACAGGCACCCGCCACCACGCCCAGCTAATTTTTGTATTTTTAGTAGAGACGGGGTTTCATCATGTTGGTCAGGCCAGTCTCGAACACCTGACCCCGTGATCTGCCCACATCAGCCTCCCAAATTGCTAGGATTACAGGTGTGAGCCACCATGCCCGGCCAACTCTTCCCTTTTAAGACACTTTAAGATACCAGTTACTATCCTTCAAGAAGAGGGAAACTAAAAATTAACAGCATTTATTTTTTCCTATTTACTTAAGGGAAGCAGTGATCACTGTAGAGAATGAGAAACGTGTCGAGTTCTCAAGATGAAAATAAAAATTTAACACCCAGAGACAACCAAGACTAACATTTTTTTATACTTTTCAGTATTTTTTCTCATATAAAATGTATTTTTCAAAGACAAAATCACATTATTTGTATAATAGTATTTTAGCATGAGATTTGTCCCAAGTTGTTTAAAAATTTTATTACACAAATTCACTGTTAACGCTGGCAGTGTATTCCAAATTAAAGATGCACATAACTTAAGTTTAGAAACTTTATTTATTTATTTATTTATTTGAGACAGAGTCTCGCTCTGTCGCCCAGGCTGGAGGGCAGTGGCATGATCTTGGCTCATTGCAATCTCCGCCTCTTGGGTTCAAGCTATTCTCCTGCCTCAGCCTCCCGAGTAGCTGAGATTACAGGTGCACACCACCATGCCTTGCTAATTTTTTATATTTTCAGTAGAGACAGGGTTCTGCCATGTTGGCCAGACTCCTGGTCTCAAACTCTTGACCTCAAGTGATCCGCCCGCCTCGGAAAGTGCTGGGATTACAGGCACTGGCACTGCAGAGCCACCGCATTCGGCTGGAAACATTTTGATTAGCTTTCAATGGACAGTTTTCTATTGGAATTGAACATCTTTGAGCATAATTTCTGATTGTCTTTAAGGCTCTTTTTATTCTCTTACTAAGAGATAAATGAAAAATGGTATCTCATTTCTACTTGCATTTTATGAGAGTAAACAAAGACTGAACATTTAAAAAGCATTTTTGGTAATCTGTATTTCTTTTCCTGTGTATCTTTTTCATGTCCCATGACTACTTTTCTTTTTAAAATACATTTGAAAAACGGATTGTGTCTTTATTACGAAGGTAATACATATTTAGAAAAATTAGAAAATATGAGCCAGGTGTGGTGGCTCACGCCTATATTATTCTAGCACTTTGGGAGGCCAAGGCAGGACAATTGCATGAGGCCAGGAGTTTGAGACCAGTCAGGACAACTTAGTAAGACCCCATCTTTAAAGAAATGAAACTTTAAAACAATTTTAAAAAAGAAAAATTAGAAAATACACTTAAATGGCTGGGCATGGTGGTTCATGCCTGTAATGCCAGCATTTTGGGAGGCCAAGGCAGGCAAATCACCTGAGGTCAGGAGATCGAGAGCAGCCTGGTCAACATGGTAAAACTCCATCTCTGGCTGGGCGCAGTGGCTCACACCTGTAATCCCAGCACTTTGGGAGGCTGGGGTGGGTGGATCACTTGAGGTCAGGAGTTCGAGATCAGCGTGACTAACAAGGTGAAACCCTGTCTCTACTAAAAATACAAAAATTAGCCAGGCGTGGTGGTAGGCACCTATAGTCCCACCTACTTGGGAGGCTGAGACAGGAGAACAGATTGAACCTGGGAGGCAGAGTTTGCAGTGAGCCAAGATCGCGTTATTGCACTCCAGCCTAGGCAACGGAGTAAGACTCCATCTCAAATTAAAACAAAAACAAAAACAAAAACAAAACACCTCCATCTCTACAAAAATACAAAAATTAGCCAGGCGTGGTGGCGGGCGCCTGTAATCCCAACTACAAGGGGAGAATCGCCTGAACCCAGGAGGTGGAGGTTGCAGTGAGTCAAGATCATGCCACTGCACTCCAGCCTGGGCAACAGAGACTCCATCTCAAAAAAAAAAGAAAATACACATAAACATTTCAGTATTTTTCTTATGTTTCTGTAGAGTATTATATTAAGAATTTACAATAATTTTCTCTCTTATCTTTCCATTTTAAGATTTTTACATAGAAAAAAATTTTAATTTGTATGTAATCAAATCATCTGAGTTTTCCTTTTGTGGTTTCTTCTATTATTTTAATACCCATGTTTTTTTCACCTTGAGATCAAATACACGTGTATGTTTTCCTTTTGTTTCTATCAGTTTAGGGGTGCTTTTTTCTTACACTTTGAAAATGTAATCCTGGTTGGGCGTAGTGGCTCACGCCTGTAATCCCAGCACTTTGGGAGGCCAAGGAGGGTGGATCACCTGAGGTCAGGAGTTTGAAACTAGCCTCACCAAGATGGAGAAACACCATCTCTACTGAAAATACAAAATTAGCCGGGTGTGGTGGCACAAGCCTGTAATCCTAGCTACTTGGGAGGCTGAGGCAGGAGAATTGCTTGAACCCTGGAGGCAGAGGTTGCGGTGAGCCGAGATCACGCCACTGCACTCCAGCCTTGGCAACAAGAGTGAAACTCCATCTCCACAACAACAACAAAACGTAATCCTTCTGTGATTTGTAAAGTATGGTGAGCAGTAAGAACCTCAATTTATCTTTCTCCCTCAGAGCTAATGAATTTTCCCAGCATCACCCACCCACTGAGCCGTCCTCCCCTCTTTGTGATGCCACGTTTGTTTACCTCCTGCTGACTCATACGTTCTGCAACATTGAGCTATTTGTCAGTTCTTATGCCAGTACTTCCACTGTTACCATCATCAATTTAAAGATTACTTTAATATCTGATAGGGCAAGCTGTCCATCCCTATCACCGCTCTATTTTTTTTTTTTTTTTTTTTTTTTGAGACGGAGTCTCACTCTGCCACCCAGGCTGGAGGTGCAGTGGTGCGATCTTGGCTCACTGCAAGCTCCACCTCCCGGGTTCACGCCATTCTCCTGCCTCAGTCTCCCAAGTAGCTGGGACTACAGGCGCCTGCCACCACGCCTGGCTAATTTTTTTGTTTTTGTTTTTGTTTTTGTTTTAGTACAGACGGGGTTTCACCTTGTTAGCCAGGATGGTCTCAATCTCCTGACCTTGTGATCTGCCTGCCTCGGCTTCCCAAAGTGCTGGGATTACAGGCGTGAGCCATCGCGCCTGGCCTCACCACTCTCTAATTACTTATTCTTGTTTTAACGTGTCTTGACTATCCTTTCCCATTTGTTCTTCCAGATGACATTTAGAAAACATTTTCTCAAGATTAATTTTTTTAAAAAAGCAAAATAAATTTTTGTAATTGTCACACAGAATTTATATTTAAATGATGAGAATACAATAAAGATTATTATTTACCTTTTTATTGAAGCCTTGCAGACAAAAGCACTGGGTTTTAAGGGCTGGAGACTTGGAATACATCTGTGGATATGTCAGGTGCAGTCACAAAGCAACAAAGCCTGGGTGCCACAAGGCTGCCCTCTTGTGGCAGCCAGAGGCTGCACACTCAGTTCCAGCAAAGGATGATACTGTTGTATAGTGAACCAGAATCCCACCCCTAAACTGTAAAGACAGCATAGGCAGGTCTACTATATGGAATGATTCATGAGATGCCTTTTTGCTACCCATGACAGATTCCTTCATAACTAGTCTGTCACATGTCTGAATTTTTATCACTGCAGATTGATTCCTTGTTGCAACCTCAGGGTTCTTCATTTGAACCACAAAACACAGAAAATCATTGGTGTGGCTATTTTTGCATTTCTCCCAATGATCTTATATGCCTAGAAATTAATTTATTACATACGCTAGATGCCTAGGGCCTTGTGTTTAATTCTCTTAGTAAAATCCTGGTTGAGAATAGACCTGCCTTTGTAAATGAAAACATTCCTGATATTAAAAAACCTAAACATTTTAAAAGGTCTAACAGGAAGACTCCTCTTACCTGGCTTGCTGTTGGTCGTTTCTTTGGGTCCCAATTCAACATTTCGGTCATGAGCTGAATAGCTTCATTACTGGCATTGGGAATGAGAGTTTTTAAGTTTATAGGAACACACTGGGGAAAACGGAAGTTCATAGAGGATGCCAGCTGGTATCCTTCTGGCCAGTCACTCTGTTTCAGGAATATATAAGTGTAGGTGGGGAGGGCAAAACAAATTGTTTTTAGTAATCCATTTAAAAAACACAGCAGTAATATAAACATCATTTATGTTTGAACATTTTCATGTTGATCCATATAAATAAAATGAGAATGAAATACCAGACCACGTCTGCAGTTCAGGGCTACGACAGTGTAGAAAGAACATTAAGCTGAGAGTTAGGAAACAATGCAAAAAGCACTTTTATAACTTTTATAACTTTTTTTTTTTTTTTTTTGAGACAAGATCTGGCTCTGTTGTCCAGGCTGGAGTGCAGTGGTGCAAATCATGGCTCACTACAGCCTCACCCTCCCGGGCTCAAGAGATCCTCCCACCTCAGCCTCCTGAGTAGCTGGGACTACAGGTGTGTACCATCACACCTGGTTTTTTTGGTTTTTTTTTTTGTGGAGATGGGGTTTCACTTTGTTGCCCAGGCTGGTCTTGAATTCACAGGCTCAAGTGATCCTCCGGCCTGGGCTAGGATTACAGGCACAAGCCACTGTGCCCAACCTCTATAAATTTCACAATATTAAGCTCTTGTCTGGTTTTAGATCCTGATGGTGATGTTGCTGTGATGATATCTGGGTTAACTCTGAACGAATAAGGAAAAGTGCTTTACAAAGAGGCTGACTGCTAACAAAGATCCTTGTTGTATATATTACCCATCACGTCCAATGTTAAAAATGCACATATGTGGGAAATGACAATTACATTAAAGCTTTCATATCTATATTCACTTGTGTAATGTTAACTATAAGGCACCTACTAATTTAATTAGGATGTCATTATAATACACCCTTATAAAGCACCTTTCAGAAAGAAAGGTATAGATGAAATATAATTATAGTTAATTGAAAAGTACTCAGTTCAAGAAGTCAAATATCCACAGGAGAGATATAGAAAAGGAAACAAGAAAGGGTAAAGAAAATATAAGGTTCAAGACACCAGGGGTTAACAGGTGATGCCAATGGCCAGCCACAGAGTGACCAGGAAAGAGCCCAAGCAAGGCTGTCTGTACAGTGTCAGCTGGGCATCACCCCCAAGTTACACTCTAAACACACAGAATTTTTCCTGAAGTTCTTAAGGAAAGGCAAACACCTGTTTTTCTTCAGCTGGTGGGATTCTGGCTTCTTGCAATCCTTAACCCACTCTGATTAAAAAAATAAGGATTATGGCCGGGCACGGTGGCTCACGCCAAGTAACCCCCCAGCACTTTGGGAGGCTGGGGTGGGCAGATCGCAGATTGCTTGAGCTCAGGAGTTCAAGACCAGCCTGGCCAACATGGTGAAATCCCCTCTCTACTAAAAATAGAAAAATTGACCAGGCGTGGTGGTGCACACCTGTAATCCCAGCTACTTGGGAGGCTGAGGCATGAGAATTGCTTGAACCTGGGAGGTGGAGGTTGCAGTGAGCTGAGATTGTGCCACTGCACTCCAACCTGGGCAACAGAGTGAGACTCCATCTCAAGAAGAAAAAAAAGTATTATAAGAAAATTAATCATTAAAGTATAAGCCTATTTCAAAACGAAAATATCAGCTATCTAGGCAAAAGTTGTAAATAATCAAAAATTATAAAATTAAAAGCAAAGTGGCAAGATACAAATACTCAAAAGTTATAACAACTTAGGAACAAGAGTACTTACTTTTTTGGGAGTCCCTAAAACTTGGCAAATTTTAAAGATTTCATCGACCTCACTTGTCCCTGGGAAAAGCGGTCTTAACATATAGAGTTCAGCCATGATACTTCCAACAGCCCACACATCAATGGGAGAACTATAAACTGAAGATCTCAGTAAAACTTCAGGGGCACGATACCTGTGAGAATAGAAAACAAAAGAGGTGATTTTGATTGCAATTTCAAAGGTGAATGGGCAGTAGCATTCTACGCCCTTTGGTCATGCATTTCCATCAAGGAACAGATATTCAGACCCCGTCCCATCTGTGTGTCAGGCACCTGTACAATGTTCTGGGGACAATAGGACATAACACATGTTCCCTGACCACAATGAGTGGGGCTGGAGACAAATAAATGTCTATGAAATGTCCATGAAGGCTCAGACAGGAATTCAACTGAATAGATATGGAAATAAGTGCCATCTGATATATCAAGAAAAAAAGTAGAAAAACCATGTTACAAAGCATTATATTCAGCATCTATTCACAAGGAAGCACAGAAAACAAAAGATGAACAAGGATTATCCTTGAGTAGTGGAGTTTTTTCTTCTTTTTATCAGTTTGAAAGTACTGATATCCTCAACCGACTCCTCTTCTGTAGTCAACTCTATTTACTGAGTGGAGTTTTGCTCTTTTTGCCCAGGCTGGAATGCAGTGGCGGGATCTTGGCTCACTGCAACCTCCGTCTCCCAGGTTCAAGTGATTCTCCTGCCTCAGCCTCCCGAGTAGCTGGGATTACAGGGGCGCACCACCACGCCCGGCTAATTTTTGTATTTTTAGTACAGATGGGGTGTCCCCATGTTGGCCAGGCTGGTCTCGAACTCCTGACCTCAGGTGATCAGCCAGCCTCAGCCTCCCAAAGTGCTGAGATTACAGGCGTGAGCCACCACACCCAGCCTAACAATATTTTTAATTGAGAAAAATACTCAATTTACAAGAGCAAAGTGAGCTGGTGAGTCCAACACAAAGTCTGCTAAATGGAAGATACTCTCAGCTCTCTTTTTTTCCAACCAAAATGTGTAAATATTTCAGTCCAAATGTTTGGCATAATGTCTTTCTGCGTTCATTGAGAATACGGCAAGCCCTCAAATAAACTAGTTTTGTTCAATGTTGTTTTGCTCAATGTTGTTTCATTGTAATGTTGATGAGAAAGAAAAAAAGAAGGCATTTTTGGCTGAGCCACTGTGTGGGGTCTGCACGTTCTCCCCAAGTCTACATGGGTTTTCTCTGGGACTCTGACTTCCTCCCATATCCCAAACGTGTGCATGTCAGGTGAACTGGGGTGTCCGTGTGGCCCCAGGAGGAGTCAGTGGGTGCATGTGTGTGTCGGGGCGGGGGGACAGGGAGTGCTGCCATGGGAGGCTGTCGTATCCATGGTTGGTGCTCACCTTGCGCCTCCAGCTTCCAGGACACGCTGTAGCCACCTGTGACCCTGAACTAGAATAACTGAGCAAATAATTACCTTCCTTGTTTTTACTAATCTTTCTTAAATGTATGTAGGGCTCACATGTATTTCAGTGTTCAATACTAGTGTTTTGGTCGCTGTTTAGAAGTTTTGTGGCCAGGCACAGTGGCTCACGCCCGTACTCCCAACACTTTGGGAGATCAAGGTGGGCGAATCACGAGGTCAGGAGTTAGAGACCAGCCTGGCCAACATGGTGAAACCCCGTCTCTACTAAAAATACAAAAAATTAGCCGGGTGTAGTGATGGGCGTCTGTAATCCCAGCTACTCGGGAGGCTGAGGCAGGAGAATCACTTGAATCCAGCAGGCAGAGGTTGCAGTGAGCCAAGATCGTGCCACTGCACTACAGCCTGGGTGACAGAAAAAAAAAAAAAAACTTTCGTGATGTTTTGGTGACCAGAAATGTGCCATGAAATTGTTTATTTTCATTAGCCTATGGTCGGATTGGTTTCATCATACGTTGTTTCACTTAAAGTCAGTTTCCAAGAACCTACTGATGATGTTAAGTGACAACTTACTATACTTCCTTTGACGAATATTTTTACAAGCTTTATTGATATAGAATTCACGAAATATACAGTTGATCCATTTACAGTGTACATCACACTGCTTTCTCCCAAGGTGCCTTCACGTGTCTTCCCTCTTCCATCTCTGTGTCTGCCTTCTTCTTATAAGGACATCAGTCTTATTGGATTAAGACCAGCCATGCTGTGGTCTGACCTCATCTTAGCCTGATTACATTTGCAAAGACCCTATTTCAAAATAAGGTCACATTTGCAGGTTACATAACCAGGGCAGATCCCTCATGAAAGGCTTGGTGCTGTTCTCTTGTAGTGAATGAGTTCTTTTTCAGACAAGATGAAATTAGTTCCTGAGACAGTGGGTTGCTCCACAGCAAGCTTCCTCCTCCTGTTTGTTCCCTTCTCGCACATGCCCATTTCCCCTTTGATCTTCCCCCTGCCACCTTTTTTTTTTTTTTTAATTTGAGATGGAGTTTTGCTCTTGTTACCCAGACTGGAGTGCAATGGCGTGATCTCAGCTCACTGCAACCTCCGCCTCCTGGGTTCAAGTGATTCTCCTGCCTCAGCCTCCTGAGTAACTGGGATTACAAGCATGCGCCACCACGCCCGGCTAATTTTTGTATTTTTAGTAGAGACGGGGTTTCACCATGTTGGCCAGGCTGGTCTTGAACTCCTGACCTCAGGTGATCCACCCGCCATGGCCTCCCAAAATGCTGGGATTACAGGTATGAGCCACCGCACCCAGCCTGACCTTCTCCACCATGTTTCGATGCAGCATAAAAACCCTCACCAGAAGCCAAGCGGATGCCAGTGCCAGGCTTCTTTTACAGCCTGCAGATCCAGAAGCCAAATAAACCTCCTTTCTTTATCAACTTCCCAGCCTCAGGCGTTCCTTTACAGCAACACAAAACACACTAAGACACGGACTCCTTTCTTTCAGCTCCCACATCTGATTCATTAGAAAACATACCCAAAATTCCACACTTTCTCACTACCTGCATGTCCAGCAGGTCCAAGTCACTATCATTTCTGGCCACTCTACAAACTCTGCCCTTGTTTCCTGTGACTGCCCTCATTCATTCATTCTGTGCTGTGCGGAATTCACGTGGGGCATGCACCTGTCTCAAAGCTTTTCTATTTAGCATTTGCTCTGCCTAAAAAAATTCTGGCTGAGCCACTGTGTGGGGTCTGCACGTTCTCCCCAAGTCTACATGGGTTTCTCCTTCAGGGCTACTCTCAGTGAGGCCCTCCAGATAAAACAGCAACATTCCTGTCCCTCCCCATCTCCCCCAACTCCCTGCCCCCTTTCATATTTTATTTTTCTTTATTATAATGTATCAACATCATCAGATGTTTCAAATATATTTCTTTCTTTCTTTTTTTTTTTTTTGAGAAAGAGTCTTGCTCTGTTGCCTAAGCTGCAGTTCAGTGGTGCAATCTTGGCTCACTGCAACCTCTGCTTCCCAGGTTCAAGTGATTTTCATGTCTCAGCCTCCCAAGTAGGTGGCACCAAGGCATGTGACACCACACCCAGCTAATGTTGTATTTTTAGTAGAAACAGGGTTTAGCCATGTTGGCCAGGCTGGTCTTGAACTCCTGGCCTCAAGTGATCCCCCATCTCGACCTCCCAAAGTGCTAGGATTACAGGCGTGAACTACTATGCCCGGCCTGATACACGTATGTTCTTGTTTTCACTGGAGTATAATATTCACACAGGCAGAGGCATGTATTCTAAGAGCAGAGCTTGATGAATTTTCACAAATACAACACATCCACGGACCCAGCACCCAGATCAAGAAAGATATGTTATCGGCCAGGCACAGTGGCTCACGCCTGTAATCCCAGCACTATGGGAGGCTGAGGTGGGTGGATCACCTGAGGTCAAGAATTCAAGACCAGCCTGGATAATATGGTGAAACTCCGTCTCTACTAAAACACAAAAATTAGCCAGGCGTGGTGGCGGGCACCTGTAATCCCAGCTACTTGGGAGGCTGAGATAGGAGAATCACTTGAAACTGGGAGGCAGAGGTTGCAGTGAGCCAAGATCACGCCATTGCACTCCAGCCAGGGCGAGAGAATGAGACTGTCTCAAAATAAAAGAGAGACATGTTACCAGCACCCAGAAGGCCCCTTGTGCACTTGTCCAGGCACCCCCCACACACACACCCCCCATGGAACCGCTTGCTATCCCGACGTTTATGGCACAGATTATTTTTCTCTGTTTTTGTACTTTACATAAACGAAATCGTATGGTATGTGCCCTTTTTCTGTTTGGACTCTTGCTTTCAACATTGTCTTAGATCTACCCATATTGCTGCATGCAGTCATAGACCATTCACTCTCACTCTTGCAAAGCATTCCTCTGGGTGATATACGATGCTACTGCTCATGGACATTTCGGTGGCGTGCAGTTGAGAGGATTCACGTCTTTTGGTGAACATGGTATGTCTTTCTGTCGGTGACCCATAATATTTTTAACTTGTTTATCTGTGTATTGGCTGTCATATAAGCAGCATAAGGCAGAGGTTTTTCTTTTATTTTTTTATTTTACTGCTGTGTTCTCTGTGCCTAAAATGATGTTTGGCACATAGTAGGTGTTCAATAAATATTTGTTGAATGAATGATTGAGTGAATAAATGAAATGCTTTTTCCTTATTTTTTCAGTGATCAGAAGAGCAATAAACCAATCCTTTGCTTTCTTTAAAGACTATAAAATTCATTTCTATGTTTTAAATATTCAATACAGAACTTCCAGAAATATGTAACAATCCATCGTAGGAAAATTTCACCATAGGCTTATGCCTCAGGAGGGTTGCATAATCCTACTCACCATCTGGTAGAGACATAATCAGTGTACGGTGGCTGGGACCTTAATTCTCTCGCAAGTCCAAAATCAGCAATTTTCACAAGCTCTGGGCCCATACAAAGCAAGTTTTCTGGTTTCATGTCCCTATGAAAAAAACCTTGGTGATATATAGAGAAAAAAATAAAATCAATCATTAGGTTTAAACATAGCTTTATCTGATTTATAAACAACATATCAATGAACCCCCTCTTTTGTAATAAGAAGCATCATCTTAGGAAAAAAGTAAACCATATTTATTGTCTAATAAGTAACGGGATGTAGGGACCTTGCTTTTAAAATGCTTTGGCAAGAAAGTTCACACAGTATATGAGATAATTAAAAATAACGACCCATTTAACATTTATTTTTATTTGTGACTCCGGGGGTGTTCAGGCGCTGGGCTAGGTATTATTACACTACGATTATCTCCATTCATTTGCACAACAACCTTAAGGAGGTACTGTTATCACTACTGTGCAACAGAGGAGGAGGTTGAGGGCCAGAGTGAAGTCACCTAATTAACGTGTGAGAAGTTTTTGTTTTTGTTTTTGAGGCAGGTCTTGCTCTGTTGTCCAGGCCGGAGTGTAGTGGCTCGATTTTGGCTCACTGCAGCCTCAACTTCTTGGGCTCAAGCAATCCTCTCACTTCAGCCCACTAAGTAGCTGGGAGCATAGGCGCACGCCACCACTCCCAGCTAAGTTTTTGTATTTTTGATAGAGACAGGATTTTGCAACATCACCCAGGCTGAGAAGAGCACTTTTTAATCAGGCTTAAGTCGGTGCAGCTGACTCCTTGAGAAAACTCACTTGTTTAAAAAGTCCATTCAATAAAAATGTAACTCCACACATCAGAACTAATTTCTTCATTTAAAATTATTTTATCTAATGTTCAGTTTTACTCAATAGCTGTGTTATTGCAAAATCCCAATAATTATAATGTTTATATTAGCAATTCAATCTATAAAATAAATGGTTATAAAGCTAATGGGGAAACCAAAGAAAATGAGGCAGAAAGCCCAGCGGGGGCCGGGTGTGGTGGCACACGCCTGTAATTCCAGCACTTTGGGAGGCTGAAGTGGGCAGATCATGAGGTCAGGAGTTTGAGACCAGCCTGGCCAATATTACGAAACCCCATCTATACTAAAAATACCAAAATTAGCCGGGTATGGTGGCAGATGCCTGTAGTCCCAGCTACTTGGGAGGCTGAGGCAGAAGAATCGCTTGAACCTGGGAGGTGGAGGTTGCAGTGAGCTGAGATCGTGCCACCACACTCCAGCCTGGGCAACAGAGCAAGACTCCATCAAAAACAAACAAACAAACAAACAAACAAATAAAAAGAAAACCCAGGGGGAAAAGAACAAACATTAAAGCCCTCCTGGCAGATGAGTATTTGTCTTAAGGAAGGCTTTTTCTAAGGGCAGTCTAAAGTATTCTGGTTATATCCAAATGGCTTGGGTTCCAATGACCTTGGGAGGCAGGGAGACTGCAGGTGATCACTTGAAGAGGGTTTTCATGTAGCTTTGGGGCTGAGAAGACTTTCTTTTATCTTTTTCTTTCCTTTTCTTTTCTTTTATTTTTGTTTTTTTTTTTTGTTTTGAGATGGAGTCTTGCTCTGTCACCCAGGTTGGAGTGAAGTGGTGTCATCTGGGCTCACTGCAACCTCCCACTCCCAGGTTCAAGCGATTCTCCTGCCTCAGCCTCCAGAATAGCTGGGATTACAGGCGTCTGCCACCACACCTGGCTAATTTTTTGTATTTTTAGTAGAGACTGGATTTCACCATGTTGGCCAGGCTGGTCTCAAACTCCTGACCTCGTGATCCACCTGCTTCGCCCTCCCAAAGTGCTGGGATTACAGGCGTGAGCCACCGTGCCCAGCTGGGGTTGGGAAGACTTTTTAAGCCTAAATGTTTTTAATCACTTCAAAGCCAGAGTGGGCTCTGTTTGTGACATCTGTTTAACAGTTTTGTAATCCAAGTTTATTCGGTACTTCTTACTCTAAATAGTTGGTAACATCCATTTCACTGTGTGCAAGAGACATTCATTGTACTTTTGTAACAAATGTAACAACAGGAATGGGACCATGTGAGGCAGAGCAGAGGGACACTAATTCATAAGGTCTCAGAGAACTAAACCAATTACATATTTGTGCATCTAAGGCTTTCCCCATCCTAATATACATATATTAGTAATTCAGTCCTATTTGAACTAAATATTAGTTTTTTTAAAAGCAACTATTTTATTTTATTTATTTATTTGAGACAGAGTCTTGCTCTGTCACCCAGGTTGGACGGCAGTGGCACGATCTCAACTCACTAACCTCCGCCTCCCGGGTTCAAGCGATTCTTCTGCCTCAGCCTCCCACGTAGCTGGGATTACAGGCACGTGCCATGACACTCAGCTAATTTTTGTATTTTTAGTAGAGACAGGTTTTTGCCATGTTGGCCAGGCTGGTCTCGAACTCCTCACCTCAAGTGATCTGCATCTGCCTGCCTTGGCCTCCCAAAGTGCTAGGATTACAGATGTGAGCCACCGTGCCCAGCCAGAAATTCCATTTTATATAGAATCACAGAAATTATAAAGTTTTAAAATTAAAATGTCAGTGTGTATAGGCACATACCCCAAATTCATAGTTATCCAATATAAAGTTATTTAACAGTTTTATAAGTAATTTCTATGTACAATCTCGACAGTAATCTAAAGAGGTAGGGAAATGAAACTTAAAAGAAACCTACCATGTTTATGGATAAAAGCCAGCCCTTGCAATATTTGATACATAATATTTCTGATGACTGACTCAGGGAACAACTTGTTTCTGTAAAGAAATGAACAGTCACATAATTCTGTTAAGCAACCAGCCAACCAATCCAAAGAAGGATTATATTCCCCCTGCCTTGGAGCCTCTACTGGCCTCACAATACTGGTTAAAGGTGCGATTCACAGATTTATAGTGTTAAAGCTCATACATTTAAAACATGAAAATTAGATTTTTTTTGTTTTGATGTGAGGTAAAAACTCAAATCCAAAACTGAATATATTGTACACATATAAAATATGTATGTGTATATGTATATATTTTTTGAGACAGAATTTTGCTGTCTGTTACCCAGGCTGGTGTGCAATGGCACAATCTAGGCTCACTGCAACCTCCACCTCCCGGGTTCAAACAATTCTCCTGCCTCAGCCTCCTGAGTAGCTGGGATTATAGACGTGCACCACCATGCCTGGTTTTGTATTTTTAGTAGAGATGGGGTTTCGCCATGTTGGTCAGGCTGGTCTTGAACTCCTGACCTTAGGTGATCTGCCTACCTCGGCCTCCCAAAGTGCTGGGATTACAGGCGTAAGCCACCGTGCCCGGTCTAACCAGCTGAATTTTAAACTGTTCCAAGAAGAGCAAAGCAAGTTGAAAAACTGAATTACTAACAGATAAGCCAAGCATGTGAATCTGTATTATGTAGGCTTTAAGAATTTTAGTGGTGGCTCATGCCTATAATCCCAAGCACTTTGGGAGGCCAAGGTGGGAGGATCGCTTAAGTCCAAGAGTTCAAGACCAGCCTGGGTAACATGGTGAAACCTTGTCTCTACAAAAAATACAAAAATTAGCCAGGTGTGGTGGCGCAGGCCTATAATCCAGCTGCTGGAGAGGCTGAGGTGGGAGGATCACTTGAGCCTGGGAGTTCGAGGCTGCAGCGAGCTCTGATTGTGCCACTCCACTCCAGCATGGTGACAGAGTGAGATCCTGTCTCAAAAAGAAAAGGAAAAAATAAATAAAGTTAGAGATATAAATAAATGCTTCAGTTATATTCTGCATATTGGTGTTGTCCAATAGAAACGTAAGAGCTGGCTGGGCACAGTGGCTCACGCCTGTAATCCTAGCACTTTGGGAGGCCGAGGTGGGTGGATCACCTGAGGTCAGGAGTTCAAGAGCAGCCTGGCCAACATGGTGAAACCCCATCTCTACTAAAAATATAAAAATTAGCTGGGCATGACGGCACATGTCTGTAATCCCAGCTACTCAGGAAGCTAAGGCAGAAGAATTGCTTGAACCCAGTGGGCGGAGATTGCAGTGAGCTGAAATCACACCACTTCACTCCAGCCTGGGCGAAAGAGTAAGACTCCATCCCCCACGAAAAAAAGAAAGAAATATATATTAGAGCCACTTGTGTACTTAACATCATTTTTCTAGCAGCCGTGTTAAAAGAAATCAAACAGGTAAAATTAATTTTTAACAATATATTTAACCTAATATGTGCCAAATATTATTTCAACATGTAATCGATATAAAAATGAGCTGACTGCACCACTATACTCCAGCTTGGGTGACAGAGCAAGACCATGCCTCTAAAAAAAAATTTTTTTTAATTATGTATTTATTTTTAAAATTTACCTTTTTTTGTTTTTTGAAAAAGAGACACGGGCTGGGTGCGGTGACTCCCACCTGTAATCCCAGCACTCTGGGAGGCCAAGGCAGGTGGATCCCTTGAGTTCAAGAGTTCGAGACCAGCCTGGGCAACATGGTGAGACCCTGGCTCTACTAAAAATACAAAAATCAGCCAGGCGTGGTGGTGTGTGCCTGTAGTCCCAGCTACTTGGGGCCTCGTTGAGGCAGGGGAATTGCTGGAGCCGGAGAGGTCGAGGCTACAGTGAGCCATGTTTACACCACTGCACTCCGGCCCTCTAGCCAGGGTAAAAGAGTGAGACTCTGTCTCTGAAAAGAAGTGAGACACATGGTCTCGTTATGTTGCCTAGGCTGGTCTCAAACTCCTGGGGCTCAAGCAATCCTCCCGCCTTGGCCTCTCAAAGTGCTGGGATTACAAGTGTGAGTCACCAACCCTGGAGTAAAAAAAATACAAAAATTATTAAGACATTTTCTCTTTTGTACCAAGTTTTCAAAATCTGATGTGTAATTTATTTTACATTTACAACACTCCTCAATGCAAACATGTCAGGAGCTAGCCACATCTGACTAGTGGCTACTGTATTAGTGTAGCTCTATACTATATATATATATAAAAATACATATATATAATGCATACATATAATACATATATACAAAAAATACATATATATATATATATGTATTTTTTTTTTTGAGATTGAGTCTTGCCCTGTTGCCCAGGCTGCAGTGCAGTGGTGCGATCTTGGCTCACTGCAACCTCTGCCTCCTGGCCAACATGGTGAAACTCTGTCTCTACTAAAAATACAAAAATTAGCTGGCTTCCTGGGTTCAAGCAACTCTCCTGTCTCACCTTCCTGAGTGGCTGGGATTATGGGTGGCCTCAACCTCCTGGGCTCAAGCAATCTTCTCACCTCAGCCTCCAAGTAGCTAGGACTACAGGTGTGTGCCACCATGCCTGGCTAATTTTTTAAATTTTTTGTAGAGATGGAGTCTCACTATATTGCCCAGGCTGGTCTCAAATTCCTGGGCTCAAGTGATCTTCCCACCTCAGTCTCCCAAAGTACTGGATTAAAGACAGGAACTACCACATCCAGCCAGATTTATATATATTTCAAAATAGATGAAAATTTAATATTTCATGCATTTATGTATTTCATTTTCTTCTTCAACAAGTGTATCTTGATATTTCATGTATGTATATATCATTTCAATATTTTACAGGACAAAATTTATTAGAGGCTGAAAATTAAGATTACTCATAATTCCACGTGATTAAGAAACTTTTAATTTTTCAGTATTCTAATCCAGTCCTAATTCATTTGCATGCATAACTTTTATATTAGGAATGAATGTCACATACACGCAATTTCGTTTGTTTTTTCCACTTGGAAGCATTTTCACAATCCTTATAATTATCACCTTTAATGGTAATAATTCCATCAATATTATATACAATAATTACCAACCTATTTTTGCACTGATATTTATTTTAAATAGTTCAAAAAGTGAAGCTTAGTACAGACATTTAACAGAATATATTATTTATAGTAACTATAAAGACTACATATCCACAAAAAAAATACTTGTAAGTAAATGAATCAAATAAAAAATTTTGTCCCACTGAAATTACAACTAAGTAAAAAGGCGTGCATGTCTATATACAAGGCCTAGAAGGGACTTTAGAAAAGTAAAAACTGATTTGAGGGGCAGAAATTTACTTTTATTTTAATTGATATTAATGTTATAATGATTTCGGCCTGGAACATAAGAGGCATTCAATAAATATGTTTTGAGACAGGGAAAAATATGATTAAAGAAGAATTCACGTAACATCCTCAGACCTTGAGTGAGCGTATGCGTGTGTGTGTGTGTGTGTGAAAGAAACAGAAATCAACATCATTACTTTGGAAAATTATTTCTAAGTATTTCAGGGTTTTTTGCTGAACATTTCTCACTTTAAAAGCAGGCAAAATGGATGTTAATCTCCCAGATCCCAGGGTGGAAGACTGAAGCTCTCCCTGTATAGACTCTGCCCACACATATTTAAAAATTGTGAATTTCCTTGGAATTGGTAACACACCAAGTCTTATCATTGACTTGTGCATTCTACTGAATGAATTTTTTAGATCCTTTCTTGAAAGCAACTTCATTCCTTTCTCCATTCTTTCATCAACCTTCACAAGATGCTTGGGAGAGCAACCAAGATAATTTTCTCAACAGTGCCCAAGGCCAGCTTTATTACTGAGTACTAAACTATACATAAATTTGTATTTTAAAAAGCATAAATAGATAGTATGTGTATTTATATAAGATACTGGCCTTCACTTTCAAGGATTTACAACAGAAAGATGCTGGCTATGTCACAGCTGGTTCTTCTTCAGTGTTAAATGTTACCCTTTGATAAAGGTAACAGAACTAGTTAATTTAAATTTACCTTTTGGAGTGATCAATTTTTATCTCGTAAAGTATGACATATTGAAAGGATCAAAAGAACTCATGGAGGGAATAACAGGGAAAAATGTGAATAAAAACATACCTGTCTTTCATTAATTGATAGAGGTTTTCTTTCATATATTCAAATATAAAATAAAGATGGTCATTTTCTCTGATAACTTCTTTCAATTTAATAACATTGGCATGATTAAGTTTCTTCAGAGACTGAAAAATAACAAATACACATTAAAATTTCTTTAAAAAACTTATAAAAGTTGGCAAAATCGTATCAACGCTAAGTATGATAATTATGTAATTTTCCATTTCTCCTGGGTTCATTAATTAATTACATTTTAATATCTCCATAATTGCTTTAAGTAATGAACGTTAAGTGCAAACGATAAATCAAGCCAGCAATAGCTATTAAACATCTCAATCTATTACATTTTTCCCTTGGTTTATAAATAGGTCTAACTTTTGTCTGACTTAACCATGCAAAGGTATCCAAAATTATATCCAAGTCTTTAAGCATAAAATCTAAGGAAATGGTATGTAGTAATTCAAAAAGATGTCTTTGGTGGCTGAGCGCAGTGGCTCATGCCTGCTATCTCAGCACTTTGGGAGGCTGAGGTGGGCGGATCACCTGAGGTCAGGAGTTCGAGACCAGCCTGGCCAACATGGTAAGACCTTGTCTCTACTAAAAATACAAAAATTAGCTCGGCATGGTGACACACACCTGTAGTCCCAGCTACTCGGGAAGCTGAGGCAGGAGAATCGCTTGAACCCAGGAGGTGGAGGTTGCAGTGAGCCGAGATCATGCCACCGCATTCCAGCCTGGGTGACAGAGTAAGACTCTCCTCAAAAAAAAAAAAGAAAAGTTGTCTTTGCATAATATGATTTTAAGATGCTCTCTTAAAAGTGAAAGTGAACTTTCAAATGTGAGGATATAATTATATGCTATTCTCCACTGACATCAGAACCAAAAGAAATGAGAAATTAATTTAGGAATATAAAGGAAAAACAAACACAATTATCTTCAGAATGCTTCCCACAGAGAATAAAATAATCTTAACTACTACCCTCAGGTAGCATTAAGGCCTTCCAGGTTCTTTTCATCTTTAGGATTTTACCTTAACTTCTCTCAAGTTCATGCACTCATCCCAAGAATAGAACTTTCTCTTCATCCTAAAATAAATTAGGGAAAGTTTAGTGTTCAGGGATTGAGAATTCAAAGACACACATTACATACACTGCTGGCTTTCTTACTCCAGTATTGGTTCACTTTGGACGAGCTCTCTCTCCCTTTCCTCATCCTTACAAGGAAATCACCTCCTATATCTCAAGGCTACTTGTTAGGCCTATGTCACATCCAAACATCAGCTTTAACGCAAAAGTGAAAAAATTACCATTAATCTTCCTTTCTGGGTGAGTTCTTTTTTTTTTTTTTTTTTTTTTTTTGAGACGGAGTCTGGCTCTGTCGCCCAGGCTGGGGTGCAGTGGCCAGATCTCAGCTCACTGCAAGCTCCGCCTCCCGGGTTCACGCCATTCTCCTGGCTCAGCCTCCCGAGTAGCTGCAACTACAGGCGCCGTCACCACGCCCGGCTAGGTTTTTCGTATTTTTTAGTAGAGACGGGGTTTCACCATGTTAGCCAGGATGGTCTCGATCTCCTGACCTCGTGATCCGCCCGTCTCGGCCTCCCAAAGTGCTGGGATTACAGGCTTGAGCCCCTGTGCCCGGCCTCTGGGTGAGTTCTTAACATTTCTCTAATCAGTTTAATTGTGCCTTTCTTAAACAGTCCCTTTCAAGTTCCTCTCTTTTTAGAACTTAAGAGATAAATATAAAACACTATACTTCAGAAGGAGTTAGGGAAAGAAATCACAAATTTTGAGCAAATGTAGTCAAATAATTTGATCTGATAACTCTCATATCATTACATCAGCTTTAGGCAAGAGGCCCATAGTTAAATGTCTCCTTACTTAAATTATTTTAGTTGGCAAAAATTCAGAAGTAACTATAAACGTTAGAAATGGCTTTCTTGGCCAGGAGCGGTGGCTCATGCCTGTAATCCCAGCACTTTGGGAGGGTGAGGCGGGCGGATCACAAGGTCAGGAGTTCAAGACCATCCTGGCTAACATGGTGAAACCGCATCTCTACTAAAAATACAAAAAAATTAGCTGGGCGTGGTGGCAGGCGCCTGTAGTCCCAGCTACTAGGGAGGCTGAGGCAGGAGAATCTCTTGAACCCAGGAGGCAGAGGTTGTAGTAAGCTGAGATTGCGCCACCGCATTCCAGCCTGGGCGACAGATGAGACTCTGTCTCAAAAAAAAAAAAAAAAAAAAAGAAGAAATGGCTTTTTGAATTTTGTTCCTTTTTTTTTTGAGACGGAGTCTCGCTCTGTCACCCAGGCTGGAGTGTAGTGGCCGGATCTCAGCTTACTGCAAGCTCCGCCTCCCAGGTTTACACCATTCTCCTGCCTCAGCCTCCAGAGTAGCTGGGACTACAGGCACCCACCACCACGCCCGGCTAGTTTTCTGTATTTTTTAGTAGAGACGGGGTTTCACCGGGTTAGCCAGGATGGTCTCAATCTCCTGACCTCGTGATCCGCCCGTCTCGGCCTCCCAAAGTGGAATTTTGTTCTTTACTTCCCCTCTTTCATCCCAATGTTGGTTTCTACTAGAGATAAATATACCAGAAGTGTATTTAGGGTAAAAAGTATTTCCACTATATACATCATAGTTCGTTGTTGTGTTTTTACATGAACATGTGTTTTTATATGAACAGATTTTTAGTCACCATACAAAACAGGGGATAAAAAACAGGATTCATATTCTAAAAAATGTTTCTTCAGGTATGGGAATTATAAGGCTGGGCTGTGAAAAAGAAAAACCAAATATGCCATGCTGCTTTCATTTAGTAATATAATCTCCTACCGAGATGTTCCAGAAGATCCCTGGGAAACTTAGCATTGTCTTTATTAATTACTATAATCCTTATGATCCAGAGGCTCTATAGGGGTATAATACACAGGTGAGGAAATGAGTAAAAATTGGCAGCACAACATCATGGCCAAGAACAGAGGCTTTGGAACCGCACTGCTTGGATTCAAATCCTGGCCCAGTCACTCACCGTAGGACTTTGGACAAGTTACCTAATGACCAGTCTATGCCTCAAATTCCTTAGTTAGCCATACAGTAGAAACTACTGCATAAGAAGAGTTTCTTGCAAACTGCTTAGTTCAGCACTCAATAACTACTAGATGTTTTCATTTTTACCAATATCTGTGATTGACTGTAAGATGACATAAAGGACATCACTAAGATGACATAAAGGGCATCACTGCTATTATTTCCAAAATATCCTTAGTGAATGAGAATTTCATTTGCAGTTACTCAGGTACTAGACATTTATGAAGAAGTGTGATGAAATGGGAGTTTACTAGCTTATTAAAAGATACCTTTCAGTGCTACAGATTTATAAAATGTCCTGCTGAAGCATAATGTGCCCGCGCCCGGCCAGATTTGATTTTTTTTGTTTTGTTTTTAGACAGGGTCTTGCTCTGTCACCCAGGCTGGAGTGCAGTGGTGCAATCTCGGCTCACTGCAAGCTCTGCCTCCCGAGTTCACGCCATTCTCCTGCCTCAGTCTACCAAGTAGCTGGGACTACAGGCGCCAGCCACCACGTCTGGCGAATTTTTTGTATTTTCAGCAGAGACGGGGTTTCACCCTGTTACCCAGGATGGTCTCCATCTCCTGACCTCGTGATCCGCCCGCCTCTGTCTCCCAAAGTGCTGGGATTACAGGTGTGAGCCACTGCGCCCGGCCTCAGATTTTTTTTTTTTTTTTAGAGACAAAGTCTCCCTGTGTTGCCCAGGCTGGAGTGCAGTGGCTATTCACAGGCTCGGTCATAGCACACTACAGCCTCTAACTTCTGAGCTCAAGCAGCCCGCCTGCCTCAGCCTCCGGAGTAGCTGGGACTACAGGCGCACACCAGCATGCCCAGTGAGAGTGCAGATTTTACAGGTAGCATGAAAGTTTCAGTTATCACTGAACTGTGAAAAGTAACTTGAACATTTTTTATTTGGCTTCTAAAAGATTGGATACTTTTAAAATTCTGGGCCTGGCGTGGTGGCCCATGCCTGTAATCTCAGCACTTTGGGAGGCCAAGGTGGGCGGATCACCTGAGGTCAGGAATTTGAGACCAGCCTGGCCAACATGGAGAAACCCTATCTCTACTAAAAATACAAAAATTAGCTGGGCGTGGTGGTGCATGCTTATAATCCCAGCTACTTGGGAGACTGAGGCAGGAGAATCGCTTGGACCTGGGAGGCAGAGGCTGCAGTGAGCTGAGATCGTGCCATTGCACTCCAACCTGGGCAACAAGAGTGAAACTCCGTCTCAAAAAAAAAAAAAAAAAAAAATCTGTATTCTCTTCATCCATCCAGATGTACTCTCTTCATGTATCTTTCTTTCCAGCAAATACCACTCCTCAGCAGTACTTCCCTAAGGCAATGCATGTGTCTACCTACAACAGAAGTTTCCTTGCAAAATGACTATCCCAAAGGTAAACCAATTGCTTAGAATAGCTAAGAAAAGGCATTTCCTTTTAGGTTCCTTGCCATCTTTTGTTATGTATTAATTCGTCAATATCTACTCCATGCCAGGGCAACGGTGTTGATATAGTACCATGGTGTTCCCATCTGACACAGGAAATCAACTTCAGAAATGGAACTACCTCTCAAGTTCTTAAAGGGCAGAGGGCTTAATAGATATTTATTAACTTAATGAAGTGAGGGAATCTTTCTACCATCCTCTAACATATAGTATATAACTTTAAAAAAATGGCAGCAGAAAAGACAAGATATCAGTGATCTAAATTAAAACTCCCCAAAGGAAACATTCACAAAGGAACCTCTTATTTTGTTCAGTGTAGCGTTCTCCCAACTTCTAACCATTCCCCTCCAACACATCCTAGCCAGTTCTGACTGCATTTCTAGACCATTCAAAAGATTTGCCTGCTGAATTAAGCACAGACTTTCTTCTCCATGTTCACAGTAGCAGATTACATCACCCTATCCGTCATCTACCAACTGTCACGCCATGCCCTTGCTTCTTCAGGCCAAATCCAGAAAAGCAGAGGGCTAGCATTCAGCTTCTTCTCTGCTTCTCAACGTCATTCTGAACTGGTTTAATTCCTACTTATTAAATTCCATATGGAACGTGTTAAATGCCGTATCTAGTAACACACGGAACTTGTTAAATTCCATAGCTGAACTTGTCTAATTTCAACAGAAACCCCCAACTCCCAGCCCCCAACTCTGGCTCTTTTGTTTAAAAGGTTTTTAGAATGAAAACACCTTCTTCCAGGTAATCAATTTCCCTTCAAGGGGACATGTTTACCGCCCACTCTGAAAATAAAGGCTAGGCAGCTCTTCTTCAGCTACTCCACCAAATGTATTCAATGTAGAATTACTTATTATTTATTTACTTTGAGACGGAGTCTCACTCTGTTGCCCAGGCTGGAGTGCAGTGGCATGATCTCGGCTCACTGCAACCTCCACCTCCTGGGTTCAAGTGATTCTCCTGCCTCAGCCTCCTGAGTAGCTGGGATTACAGGCACACGTCACCACACTCGGCTAATTTTTGTATTTTTAGTAGAGATGGGGTTTCACCATGTTGGTCAGGCTGGTCTCGAACTCCTGACCTCAAGTGATCTGCCTCCCAAAGTGTTTGGATTACAGGCGTCAGCCACCACACCTGGCCTGGAATTTATTTTTAATTTTAGGGGAAAAGTATCAATGGATCTTAAAGTGTTACCCACCAAGATACACCTAGAATATTAAGCCTAAATTGGAAATGCCTAAAATTTTCTATCTCCAAGCAAAAGATTGATTGGTTATTATGGGATGTGAATTGTTTTGGTAACAAAGAAAAAAAAATGAGAAGGGAGAATGAGGACTCTAATATCTGTAATTTTCAGGTAAAGTTTATCCCTGTATATCAGGCTTTAAAGAGATGGCAAAGCCTGCTTGTATGACTCTTGTAGATAACATAACTATCTCATTCAGACTTGAGGAGTAACGGCTATAGAGAATAGTCAGTGTAGGTTAAACTGTTAACCTTGCCAGTAGCCGCCTTCACAGTTGCTTAACTCCTAAGCTGTTCACCTCTGTCCTACCACAGTTACTCATAAACACCTTGTTATGAGGAACAGTCCTACTGTCCCAGACCTAACAAGCTTTCCAACTTCAGACTCTTGATCATAACCTCCTATCTTTTTCACCGTCGTTACCCTCGAAACTTCTTTATACAACCTCTTTCTTGTTCAACTTGTGGCTATTCCTACAACCACCTGCGTGGCATGGCTTGCCTCCTCATCCAGCTTGGCCCCACCATCAGCCTTTCATCCACTGCGCTCTCAAGATCACACACACATTCTGAACATCCCCTTCTCCCATCGTTCCACTGCTCCTGCCTTGTCATCCTCCAGTCTCCCCTCTCCATACAGACGGGTGCAGGTGGAAAGAAAAGTCATGAAAATGCTCCCAGCAGCTCCACTTTCACATTCATCCCATGGAATTTCAGGCGGACTCTTCCTGACACTGGGAAACTCTTTCGTGGCTTTCTTAGCAACTCAGTAACTCATCCTTCACAACTCTCCAAAGCTCCACGCCCCCACTGCCCTACTTCCCGCTACTCCTTGTCCCACTGCAGTCTGGCTTCTACTATTCCACTGGAACAATGCTTACCACGGCCACCAGTTATGTCATATTTCCCAAACCCAAGGAACACCACAGCAGATGATATTGTTGAAATATCACAAAGCCATTTCCAGCCCCTTTCCTTCTGCCTCCTAAAACAGAGACTGGAAGAGTAAATACTCTCTCAGTCTCCTTTGGAAGTAAGAGAGACCACGTGATCCAGTGCTAGCCGGTAAGATGTAAGGGGATGTCCTAGAGGACTTCTGGGAAAGAATTATTACTTCTTCATAAAAGATGAGAAGAGTTTGCTGGTATTATTCTCTTTTCTTCCCTCCTTGAGCATGGATGTAATGCCTGGAGGTGAAGTAGCCATAAGGTGGTCACTAGATGACACATTTGAGGACAAAAACAATGCTAACCGCTCAGCATGAATATCATAGAAAACATCTGAATTTCTTGGGTAAATGTTGAGCCATTGAAAGAGCTCTGGAATCACCACACTCAAGACTTCTTGATACACGCTTTTGCTTCTTTAGATCTTTCCCTCGGTTTCAGATATTTTCTACATTCTCCTGGTTTCTCCCCTATTTCTCTGGTAGTTCCTCAGACTTTCTTGTACGATCCTATTCCAGGGCCCATCCTTTATATGCCATCATTTCTCAGTGCTTCAAATGAGAACCTCTCTTTTCTTCTCCCTCTAAAGAGTTTCAATTACCATCTGTAGACTAACCATTCCAAATCATTAGCTTGCACCTCTGTTTTGAGATTTAAATGCAAATACTCAATTGACTAAAAGTCATCTTAAAGTCATTATGCCCCAGACTGAATTCAGCTTTACCCCTAAAGCCTGTGATTTTCCCCTCCTTGACATGGTACACGGCACCACCACCATACACTTAAGCCAGAATCCCAGGAGTTAGCCCGGACTCTTCCCCATCTTTTACTCCACCATCCATCCTCATGCCCAATCACCAGTTCCTATACAGCCTGCTTCCTAAATGTCCCTTGACTGTATCCACTTACATCCATCCCCAAAGCTATTTTCCTGTCAGGCCACCACCACTTCTAACCAAGATGACTGCACTGACCTTCTAACTCTAACCAAGATGACTGTACTGACCTTCTAACTGGCCACCCTGTGTCCAGTCTTAACCTCTTCAATCAAGTCTCCAGTCTTCTGCTAACCAGCCAGTTCTAAAAATTTGATCACATGAACAATTCTGCTTAAAATCCTTCATGACCTTCTAGTCCTCAAGATATACAGACTCCTTCATCTGGCTTCACGACTTCACCTGTTAGCCTCACGTCCCTCCTCTGCCCCACTTGTAATCCACATTCCAGTCACGTATGCTTCTTTCAGTTACTCAGCCCCAGTTTGGCCCTCACACCCTCTCTCTTGCCTCCAGGGCTTCATACATACTATTTCTTACTCCCTGGAGCATTTCTCCATCCACCCCCCACTTTTAAAAAAACAAATTTCTCTCATTCTTGAGGTCTCATTGATTTAGGAAGCCTTTTATGATACCTCTCCAGTGTGGCTTCTCTAGGCTCCCATAGGACCCAACATTCCCCCATCATAGGACTTAGCATACTTGATGATGTAACTTCTTGAATCTGTTGGTCTTCCTGAGTATACTGTAAGACATCTATCTCGTCCCCATTTTGTCCTGATCATGAAACACAGTAGTAGTTTAACAATTCTGTGATAAATGAATTTTTCAATTTTCTTCAAGTCTTCCATGGGACTCCTCTTTCCATTCATTTCTGCTCCATCCTTGCCTAAGGTGGAGCATTGCCCAGCACACAGTAGATACTGCATATGGCAGACACATGGTACGCCGACTAGCCGAAAGCCCTCCTTCTCTTCCTCGTCATTCAGAGTCAGCTTTTACACAGGGATATAAAATGCTAAGCTAAGTAATCAGTTTCCCATCCTCTCTGCAGCTAGGGGTGCCATGTGGTACACTTCTGATCAACGAGGAGAAACCCGATGCATTCTGGATGGGATGTGGGAAAGCTTTTGCTTTCCCAATTAAAAAAGAGTACAGTAGGCCGGGCGCGGTGGCTCACGCCTGTAATCCCAGCACTTTGGGAGGCTGAGGCTGGTGGATCACCTGAGGTCGGGAGTTCAAGACCAGCCTGACCAACATGGAGAAACCCTGTCCCTACTAAAAATGCAAAATTAGCCGGGCGTGGTAGCGCATGCCTATAATTCAGCTACTCAGGAGGCTGAGGCAGGAGAATTGTTTGAACCCAGGAGGCGGAGGTTGTGGTGAGCTGAGATAGCGCCACTGAACTCCAGCCTGGCAACAGAGCGAGACTCCATCTCAAAACAAAACAAAACAACACACAATACCATATTTTTGAAGAATAAAACAAATACCGTATTTTGCCACTCAGAAAAAAATGATGAACACTTTGTCATATAAAACCAGACAGTAATAACCATCTGTGGGACCACATCCAAGACCCAATGCCCCTTCTGATTCTCCTACCCTTCTCCCCAGAAACCACGGCCATCATGGATTTTTGGGTGTATCTTTCCAGGCCTTTAAAAATATTTTTCTATATGGATGTATTTGTGTATAATAAAGTATTTCTTTGTGTGAATTTACATAATCATTTAATCTACAAATGAGGGCTATTTCAGCTCACTTTGTCTAATAACACTCATTTCTTAGGTTTCTGTCTTATTGCAGTAGTGCTAGCAGGCATTTGGGGTTTTCAAACTAACTGTACTGATATTACTTCTGATATTTCACATTAATATGAATTATATAGGTTTTCTCAGGTTAGGGAAGTTTCCTTTTATTCCTATTTGCTAAGAGTTTTGTTTTTTTTTTTTTTTTTTTAAGATAGGGTCTCACTAGGTCACCTAGGCTGAAGTGCAGTAGTGGTGGCACTATCTTGGCTCACTGCAGCCTCGACCTCCTGGGCTCAAGCAATCCTCCCACCTCAGCCTCCCAAGTGGCTGGGACTACAGGTACACGCTACCATGCCCAATTAATTTTTGTATTTTCTGTAGAGGCAGGGTTTCACCATGTTGCCAAGCTGGTCTCAAACTCCTGGGCTCAAGTGATCCTCCTGCCTCACCCTCCCAAAGTGCTGGGATTATAGGTGTGAGCCACTGCGTTCAGCCAAGTGGCTTTTTTTAATCGTAAGTTTTTTAAGAAACCAAGGTTTGTTTTTTTTAAATTCGTCAAATCACAAATGAGTATTGAATTTTATTAAGCCTATTCAATAAATTTTTCATTTCCATTATTATATATTATATATTTACTTATCTGATGACAATGACTGTTTAAAAATATTTTATGAAGTTATTTCCTTGTACATGTAATATTAGATCATAATATTTTGAAACACTTGCTAAAGCATTTAAATTTTAGATTGTTATAATGTAGTTGATGTGGTGATGTGCAGATGTGTATCCGATGAGTCTGAGACAGGTTCTGGGGGAAGCCAACCACCATGGCCCGAGGCTATTCAAACAACCCTCTGGAAAGGCCCAAGGAAGGAGCCTCTGGTAAAGGAAACCGAGGTGCCTCTTGCCAACAGCCAGTACAAATATGCCAACCCTGTGAGTGAGTGTGATGGGTTGAACTGTGTCCCCCAAACCTCCTATATTGAAGTCCTAGCCCCCAGACTTTCACAGTGTGACAGTATCTGAAGATAGGGTCTTTAAAAAGGTCATTAAGGTTACCTGAGGTTTTTCAGGTAGGCCCAAATCTGATACGACTGGTGTCCTTATAAGAGGAGCCTGGGCAACATGGCAAGACCCCATCTCTACAAAAATATTTTTTAAAAATTAGCCAAGTGTGGTGGTACACACCTATAGTCCCAACTACTCTGGTGGCTGAGGCAGGAGGACGGTTCAGGCTCTGGAGGCTGAGGCTATACTAAGCTATGTTTGCACCACTGTACCTCAGCCTGGGTGGCAGAGTGAAACTCTGTCTTGAAAAAAAAATAGGGGGGAAATGTCGACGCAGACATGCACAATGAGAAGATCATATAAACACCTAGAGAGGATATGGCTGTCTACAAGCCCAGGAGAGAGGCCTCAGAAGAAACCAAACTGCAGATACCTTGATGTTGCACTTCTTGCCTCCAGAACTGTGAGGAAATAAATCTCTGTTGTTTAAGCCACCCGGTCTGTGGTACTTCATTACAGCGGCCCTAGCAAACCAAGAGTGAGCCACCTTGGAAGTAGATCCTCCAGCCCCAGTCAAGCCTTCGGATAACTGCAGCTTTGGCCAATTATCTGACTGCCATAAGAGAACCCAAGCCAGAACTACCCAGCTAAGCTACTTCCAAATTCCTGACCCACAGAAACTATATGAATTAATAAATGTATCTTCTTTTAAATCACTAAGCTTTGGGGGTATTTTGTTATGCAGCAATGGAACAACACAGTGGATTAAAAACAAGTTAAAAACAATTAATTCTATTTCAGAAGTTCAGGAATATAACATATATCATTCAGAACTCAATTTGACATTGTGAATACCATCTGATTTTGAGATCTTGTTTTAAAGAAATTATAAGCCCCACTCTGCAGTCAACTTTAAATGTGAAAAACAGGTCAGGAATGGTGGCTCACACCTGTAATTCCAGCACTTTGGGAGGCCAAGGTAGGTAGATCACTTGAGCCTGGTAGGTCAAGACTGCAGTGAGCCATGATCACGCCACAGCACCCTAGCCTGGGCAACAGAGGGAGACCCCCATCTCAAAAAACACACACAAAAGTGAAAACCAACAAATAAATTTGGAAGAACATCCCAAAGATTACCTATAGTTTTGGTCCAAATGTATTATACATGTGAAAAAGGAGGCACTCATATGTTTTGGTTTATCAGTGTAGCTGGACAAGCCTGGCAATTAAAGTAATATACACGAAAAACAGCAGAATTCCTCTTTGGCAATGTTCTTTTCCAAGAATGACATTCCACATGAGCCAAATGCTATTTGATCTAAACTAGACCTCCTTCTGTGCTTGTGTGTGTGTGTGTATGTGTGTGTGTGTGTGTGTGTGTGTGTGTGTATATATATGTTTTTTTTTTTTTTTGAGATGGAGTGTCCTTCTGTTGCCCAGGTTGGAGTGCAGTGGTGCAATCTCAGCTCACTGCAACCTCTGCCTCCCAGGTTCAAGCGATTCTCGTGCCTCAGCCTCCTGAGTAGCTGGGATTACAGGTGTGCACCACCATGCCTGGCTGAATTTTGTATTTTTAGTAGAGACAGGGTTTCACCATGTTGGCCAAGCTGGTCTCAAACTCCTGACCTCAACCCAAAGTGCTGGGATTATAGGCATGAGCCACCGCACCCAGCCTGTGCTTGTGTGTGTATGTGTATGTGTGGGTGTGTGTATATACATTTTTTTTTCTTTTTTTTTTTTTAGACGCAGTCTCACTCTGTTATCCAGGTTGGAGTGTGGTGGCATGATCTCAGCTCACTGCAACCTCCACCTCCCGGGTTCAAGCAATTCTCCTGCCTCAGCCTCCTGAGTAGCTGGGATCACAGGAGCGCGCCACCATGCCCAGCTAATTTTAGTATTTTTAGTAGAGACAGGGTTTCACCATGTTGGCCAGGCCGGTCTCAAACTCCTAACCTCATGATCTGCCCACCTCGGTCTCCCAAAGTGCTGGCATTATGGGCGTGAGCCACCGCACCCGGCCTGTGCTGGTATATATTCTTAATTGAGGACAGGAAAATAAAGAGCAGAGTTTTCAAAGGTGAAGTTGCAGTGTCACACACAGTACCTTTTGATGGCCACCAGCTCCCCGGATTCATTACTCTTGCCCATAAGCACACTCCCATACGTGCCATCCCCCAACTGTCTCATGGTTGTGTATCGGTTCATCTTGGAAAAATAATGCAGCAGAAGTTGTTGATTGCAATGACTTCCTTGTTGAATATAAATTTGAACGCTTCTTAATTTTTATTTGTTTTTGTTCTCACACTGTTGTTGCTACACTGGTGACAGGTTTGTCATCATTCAATATAGGCTCCTCCCCAAGATTACAAAGGTTCACGAGATACAGCATGAAGAAATCTGGCAGGAAACAGCGCTTCCATTCTTATAGACACCCTAAAGAAAGAAAACAAGGATATCATGAATTTTCATTAATAAGTCTCTTCAAAAATTGTACTGGCAACTTAGAGCAAAGGGAAAAATTATAAATAATATAAATACTATTGTGTTAATTATTTGTCGGTAACTCATTTGTCTATCTAAAATGAAGTTCACATATAACTCACTGGTAATATTCACTTGCTAAATGCCTCATTTACATGGTACTGTGCTATTTATGTTCAATAATGGCATAATGGCTTGTATGATTCCTTTGTTATTAAATATAATCTATATTATTCCAAATCAGACCTTGGAAAATTGATGTCTATATTATATCCATTCTTTGAATCAATTTTTGTATCGTATTTAATTTGGCATATTATTTAAAACTGTACTACTTGTAAATTTTCTGTGGAATATAAGTACCCCAATTGGGTAAGGTAAGTATAAAGCAAACTTTTGTTTCGTATGAAAGGAATAGCATTATTTTAAAATTTCGTATTCTATTTAAATAACATGCTACTTTATTTTACATCAAACTAAGAAAAATTTAAATACTAATTAGAATTTAGTGTCACACTAGAGTCATACAAAGAAATAAGAAACAGCTGGGCGTGGTGGCTGATGCCTGTAATCCCATTGATTTGGGAGGCCAAGGCAGGAGGACTGTTGAGGCCAGGAGTTTGAGACCAGCCTGGGCACCATATCATACCCTTCTTTACAAAAACTAAAAAATTAGCTGGGCTTAGTGGCACGCTTGTAGTCTCAGCTACTTGGGAGGCTAAGGCATGAGGATTGCTTGAGCCCAGGAGTTCAAGGTTACAGTGAGCTATGACCATACCACTAAACTCCATCCTGGGTGACAGAGTAAGACTTTGTCTCTAAAAATAATTTTTTTTAATAAATAAAAAAGGGAAGTGGAGCCTGAAGATGTGACTGAAATGTTGTAATGTCATAATCAAACTTGAATAAGTAAGGAATTGTTTCTTGAGACAGAGTGAGACTCTGGTTGGAGTGCAGTGGCACAATCTTGGCTCACTGCAACCTCTGCCTCCCAGGATCAAGTGATTTTTGTCCCTCAGTCCTCAGCCATCACCATCACTCTCCCCCAGTAGCTGGGATTACAGGTGTGCACCACCACACCCGGCTAATTTTTATACTTTTAGTAGAGATGGGGTTTTGCCATGTTGGCCAAGCTGGTCTCGAACTCCTGGCCTCAGCGATCCACCCGCCTTGGCATCCCAAAGTACTGGGATTACAGGCATGAACCAGTGCCCAGTCAAGAACAAAGGATTTAGAATATTACATAAACTGAGTTGACAAAGCAGTGGCAGGATTTGAGAAGACTGACTTCAATGTTGAAAGAAGTTCTACTGTAGGTAAAATGCTATCAAACAGTCTCACATATTACAGATAAACCTTTTATGAAAGGAAAAGTCTGTCAATGTAGCAAATATCATTGTTGTCTTATTTTGAGAAATGGTCACAGCCATCCCAACCTTCAGCAGCCACCACCCTGATCGTTCAGCAGCCATCAACACAGAGGCAAAAAACCTCCACTAGCAAAATGATTATGACTCACCGAAGGCTCAGATAATGAGCATTTTTTAGCAATAAGTTTTTTTTTTTTTTATGACAGCCTCTCGAGTAGCTGGGACTATAGGCACAAGCTACCACGCCCAGTTATTTTTTGTATTTTTAGTAGAAACAGGGTTTCACCATGTTGGCCAGGCTGGTCTCAAACTCCTGACCTCAAGTAATCCACCTGCCTCCACCTCCCGACATGTTGGGATAACAGGTGTGAGCCACCGCACCCGGCTGCAATAAGATATTTTTAAATTAAGGTATGTATATTATTTTTCTAGACAAAATGCTATTGCATACTAAATAGACTACAGTATAATGTAAACATAATTTGTATATGTACTTTGAAACCCAAAACCATGTGTGACTTGCTTTATTGCAATATTCACTTTATTGCCGTGGTCTGGAGCTAAACCCACAGTATCTCCGAGGTGTGTCTGTAGTTTGTTTTAAAGTGCCTTTTATCACTTAGTTCTTCATTCAAAGAATATTTTTCTCTCACTGTAGCACTTTCATTTACATCATAGAAACTGCTTCTCTATTATATGCAGGAATGTAAGACCAACAAGGACATGTTATATTTGTCAAAATACTTAAGATTTCCCAACACAGCCTTTCCCAGAAAACAAACATAAACATAAGCAGACATAAGCGTGCAGAGAAGCACAGTAAAGCTATGTTGTTTCCTATTTACAGGAATGGATCTGTTCACAGAAAACTGGAGAAGAATCCTGTGGGGCTTTTAATAATAGGAAGTGTGGGCCGGGCACCGTGGCTCATGCCTGTAATCCCAACACTTTGGGAGGCCAAGGCAGGTGGATCTCCTGAGGTCGGGTGTTTGAGACCAGCCTGGCCAACCTGGTGAAACTTCATCTCTGCTAAAAATATAAAAATTAGCTGGGTGTGGTGGTGCAGGCCTGTAGCCCCAGCTACTAAGGAGGCTGAGGCAGGAGAATCACTTGAACCCAGGAGGCAGAGGTTACAGTGAGCCAAGATTGCACCACTGCACTCTGGCCTGGGCAACAGAGCGAGACTCTTGTCTCAAAATAATAATAATGATAATAGGGAGTATGTATTTAACATTTCTCTTACTTCACGTAGGTAACAATCCCTTCAAAGGCACATATGAAATAATTTAGGCTATGCTAACTCCATGGCCAGGATCTTGAAAAAGAGACCATGACAGCAGATTCCATTTCTATTTAGGGTTTTCTTCATTTTTGTCAGATTAAGCCTGAACTAATAATCATAAATACCAGCAAATGGTTCCCCATTTGTCTGAGAAAGAATAGTTTTTGTACGTCATTGTCACCTTATGATAGACACTGATTCCAAATATTAAGGCGTTAATGGAGAAAAAGGCAATATCTCTTTCTACATGGTTTCTGATCAAAACATGAATTTGCTTTTCTTCATTTTGCCTTTATCTCTATAAGCAAATATAATTTGGAAAAACATTTTGGGTTGTTTTGTTTTGTACTAACGTTAAACAAAACATGGACTAAAGTATATTTCTTCTCACTTAGGATTTTATTAAATCAGTATTTTGCAATTTATCACCAGCATATTAAATGGCTGTACACTCTTTTCTAGCTACCCTATTTAAGGTGGCATGTAACTATCTCTTTTAGGAAATATGTTCACTCTAGGTTTACTGATTCTTTCTGATTAAGTAAGCATATAGAGAATATATTTGCACAAAAGGCCATCATGTTCCTCATGACAGTAAGATCGTAAAATAAAAACATGGAAGGATTAAATGACCTGTCTAGGATCAACTAGAGAATCAACGATGGAGTCAATCCAATAGGCGCATTTGGCTTGAAGCTGTTGGTTTTTCAGGGACGTCTCCAACTTTTAAACAAGTCATTCTTAGGAACTGGTGCCAGCTCTTACTATCCCTAATGAGGCTAAAGAAAACATCCTCTTTGCTCCAAAACCATGCAGACTAAGCTCCACAACTCAAGCCACCGACCCCAACCTCCACCTTAAGATTCCTAATGCAGCTCCTCACTCAGACACTAAGATATTGCTGACTAACTGGAAAGCGAAGTGGGACTACTCCATAACCTGACTAAACCCTAGGGCTGCCTCTGGGTCATTCAGACCAGTGAAAACTAATAGAAACAGTAAAGGGAAAGAGTGAGACCTTAGAACTTGAATGGTTAAGGGAGAAAGAACCTAGGTGGAGCTCCTCTCATGAAAATTATTATAATAATTATTATTATTTGAGACAGAGTCTCACTCTGTGCTGGGTCCGACCCGCAGACCCTGGCTGAACAACAGATCAAAGAATGCACTCAGGTACAGGTATCCAGTGAAAGAGCAGGCTAGGGGACCGGGCAGCACACAGACCGCAGCAGGGTGCCGTAAACCATGGCCCTGACCAGCTGGCGCTGCAGGCATTTATTCGGCACAGATTTAATGACAAAGGCTTTGAGTTAACGCACTTGTGGGTAATCAACATGGTCACCCCCCCCCGCCCCCACCACCCCCAAGAAAGCAGTCCTGCCCACGGATGATTAAATGCTAGGTTCTGAGGCCTACCTAAACTAACTTATCTAGATCAGTTTCTTTACCTTCCCTTGTTATCCAACCTAAACTCTTAAGAGAATTCAGCTGCCTTCAGCCAAATTTTCTTTTGAAGCTTTGCAAACCCCTGGCCTTCCAAGAAGGTTTGCATCTTTCTACGATTTTTCCTACTACCCTGACCGATCTCCTACAGCTCTGTTGCCTAGGCTGGAGTGCAGTGGTGCTATCTCGGCTCACTGCAACCTCCACCTCCTGGGTTCAAGCGACTCTCCTGCCTCAGCCTCCCAAGTAGCTGGGATTACAGGCACGTGCCACCACACCCAGATGTTTTTTGTACTTTTAGTAGAGATGGGGTTTCACCATGTTGGCCAGGCTAGTCTTGAACTCCTGACCTCATGTGATCCACCTGCCTCGGCCTCCCAAAGTGCTGGGATTTACAGGCATGAACCACTGCACCCGGACATGAAAATGATTTAATTCAGAAACATAATGGTATGATAGCATCATCTTTTTTTTAACCAAATTATTTTCATGTTAACACCTAACCAAGGACAAGCATTTGAGGGTATGAAGGGTAGAAAAGTAATGTAGACAATTCTGAAAAAGGACATATTACTTGAGAAGGGAATGGAAGAGGGAGCTGCCTCTAGTAGCATGGCAATGATGGTAGCGAGTGTTATTCAGGGAAGTGGAAACAGAGTGACAAAAAAATTTACCTTCATTGGCCCAACAATCTAAAAAATAAGAATTAATTACACCTCTCTCTTCCACTGTTAAGGCCATCAGCCACCCCATCGCCACCGCCCTGGGGTGGGAGGGTGACCTGAAGCTGTACCAGCACTATCGACACAATAGAGCATTCGGTCACCGATGACTTTTGGCCCAGACGGGGGCACGCACGGTGTCTTTGCGAGTAGCCATTGTGGCAACTTCATTCCAAGCCTAACCAATCAACTTCTGAATAAACACCGGCAACAACAATTGTCTGTCCACTGATGATGGCTATAGGATAGTGTGTACTTATATTGAGGGAAGAATAAGCAAGGAACAAGACCATTTCCCAGCTCCTTTCTGTTTGAGGGGTGGAGTGGTGAGGATTATGGACGTGACATACATTTTTAAAAGGTCAGATTAGTGGTTCTGTGAGCATCTGTCCCATTTAAGCCTTAGCTAACCTTTAAGTAAAACAAGTTTACATACTGCGTTCCCTAAGAAAAAACTTTGGAAAGGCTCCTTTTGAACTGTATTAATTACAAAATCAACAGCTGCCCAGGGTGAGAAACTGATCATTGCCAACTGTTTCTTCTATCCCCTGAACATACAAGGACAATGGTCTAATGTAGAGACATAGATATAAAGGTAAAGCTTTTAAAAAAATCATGATTTCCATGTCCCTGTTCCCTGATAGCACATAAGCAACTACTTTAACCAAGGTAGCATGGTAACTACTGATTACTAATCAAAAAGCAGTCTATGTTCCTTAAACACAGGCTTCCCATGATTCTACAGTTCACGCACAGTAATATTTCTCTACAAGTTACACATACTCTTCTCTGTTGATCCATGGAAAACGAATTCTACAAAATAGGGATATATTAACACAGTTTCTTATGTACATGAATATATATAGATATGATACATATGCAACAACACAAAACCCAAGTAAATCTAACTATTATCCTCAATTTAACAGAATGGTTAAAAACTTGGAATTTTCTACAATCAAGCTATAATAGTTATTGACTTTCCTACGGGTTAAAGAAAAAGATGCTTATTTAGAGGTTTAATTATAGACCTACACAAAAATAAATACCCTTATAATTTATCTCTCATTCCAGTTTTCAACTTTTTAATCTAAGTTCATAATTACCGCTTATTTAGGTGCACAATTGTTGTAAATCTGGTCTTTATTCTCAACAGCTTTTGCCAGCTAATAAGAGATTCAGATAGGATTAAAGAAGATTAACATAGAGGGCAAATGAAGGATAAAACTAGTGTCTGCCAATCACTGAACAGATAAGGCTTGGATGTCTTCAACTTGGCTTTCTAGCACATACTATAATTATGTCACTCCGAGGCTGGCATTAACGCTTCTAATACATAACAAAAGAGGAATTAACGTTTTCAAAGTAACCAAATTCTTTAAAAAGCAACACAGGAAAAAAGATCCCAAACTAACCAAGTCGAAGGTTTACAGAAATTAAATAAAGCTATTACGATGGAAAAACAAAGACTGTATCTTAAAATATAAAAGCACAGTTCTCTGTGCTGATATTCACAAATTATTTCAAAGCTCACACACAAATAAACAAAGTCCACCCCGACGAAAAGATTAAACGTCCTGCCTTGCGCCTGCAGTGGAAGCAGGCGGTGACGCGGTCCGCGGAACTCTCTCCCTCCGGGTCAAGCCTCGGGAATTGAAGGGCCGGGGAGGCGGGGCCCGACGGAAAAGCTGGAAAGTCACTTTTGTCTTCACCATTATTTCACTCAGTGGGTTGTCTTTCTGAATAAATTAAGTCCGATAACTTTGGCTTCCCTCTTTGAGAATTCCGTTATCATTAGAACAAATATTTGTTTCTTTGAAACGATTATCTAAACACAATTGCATACAGCTCTTTCCTTGTAGGATTGAGATTACTAACCACTAAAAACCAGTTTTATTGCTCTCGACACCGCACTCTTGACCTGTCCCTAAATTAAAACGTATTATTTGCAGAAAAGGGACAGGTTTCGTCACACGCTTTCTGATCCCACTCTGCAAACCAGGGCCCTTAAGAGGCTCCGGGGACCGCGTGGTGGAAGGGGGCGTCCCCCGGTGCCTGCTGTCCGGCGCCGTCGCGGGGACGCGGGTGTGCGGGATACCACTTTCATCTGAGCGTCCTTTGGGATGCACCAGCGAGGGCTGAAGTCGGACCTAGTTCCTGTTTTTCTCCCTTCTTTTAGATTTTGCAACAGTTCTGAACTCAATTCCGCGGCCTCCCTGAGACCCAATCCTGCCTCTCCGTCCTAAAAGCAGTTTCTACCTCCAGCCCAAGCAGCAGGGGAGAGGAGGAGGGCGCAGAGGTGGCCGGAGGAGAGGTTCGGCGCGGGGGTCTCTCAGGCTAAGGGACGCCCCGCCGTCATCCTCCCACACCAGGCCGGCCCCCGCGGTCCAGGAGGCGGGAAAGCGGTCAGGAGGTCTGGGAGACACCCACTACCTTCCCTCGGGCGGACCACTCCCGCCCGCTCCGCCCCTCTGGGGACCCTCCTCCCTCCAGTACTTCTCCTACCGGCGTCAGGGGCCCGTCTCCCGGCGGAGATTGGCCCTGGTAGCACAGGGCGCCGTGGGGACATGCCTGGCCAGCCTCGCAAGTCGGGCTCGGGCTGGGTCGGACAGAGGGTGGTGGCCCCGCAGCCCGCTCGGGATTACCTGCCCGCGCCGGCCGCTTACCTAGTTCGCTCACTTGTGAAGCTCCGGCGTCTTCTGTGTTTCATCTCCTAGGAAACGGCTGGGGCAGCAGGCGGTCCTACGGCCCGCCCATAGAGGGCGTGGCCTCACGGGAAATCCCCGCCAATCCCACAGGCCCCGCCTTCTCCGGGGCGGGGCTTCAGGGAGCAGGGGACCTGTCGGCTGAGCTGCAGCAAGTGTGCCATTTAGACTTGGGGTTTAGGGGAGTTAATTACCTTTTCAGTCAGTTCTTTCTCAGAAGTTGGTTTGTTTGCCCTTTATTTTGTTTTGGTTTTGTTCCGATTCATTCTACAAAGTCTTGATTAATTAAAATGTTTCCCAGACCTGGCAGAGCAAGAGAAGGATGTCTGTTTGCCTCTTACTTGCACTTGTTTATGCCTGGGGAAAAACTGTTCTCGTATGCAGTTCCTTATATTGGTCAATTCCTCGGGTACGTATTATCGCTTGGGCTGCACTTCTAAGTTTGTTTCCATTCATTCATTCAGAGAACCTGCCTAGGATCAGCCACAGGGTTAGATAGTGGTAATTCGAAGAAAAATGAATAAATGTGTGAATAAATGGATAAATTGTAACTAGTCTAGAATTTAGAGAGGAGGAGACACTCGTGTTACTGCAAATAGTTCAGATTGGCTGGCAAAAAGGGTCTATGAAACAGAAACATAAGCGATGAAGCAGTGGTGCGGCCAGTTAGTAAGTATTAGGTGTCAGGCTGCGGGCTTGGGACCAAAAATGGTGCCAAGGTAGACACGACAGACATGCTTGTGGCCCTCACAGCTTAAAGTGAAGTAGGCTTTCTCGCGTGTGTTTATGGCAGCACAATTCACAATTGCAATGATGTGGAACCAACCTAAGTGCCCGTTGACTAATGAGTGGATAAAGAAAATGTGGTGTATATACATCATAGGATGCTACTCAGCCACAAAAAAAGAATGAAATAATGTCTTCTACAACAACTTGGAAGAGTGGGAGGTCATTATTCTATGCGAAGTTATACAGGAGTGGAAAACCAAAAACTATATGATCTCACTTGTAAGCAAAAGCAAAGCTATGAGTATGCAAAGACATATAGAGTGAAATAACGGACTTTGGAGACTCAGAAAGGGGAGCATGGGAGAGGGGCTAGGGATAAAAAAACTATGCACTATCTCAGAATTCACCACTATATAATTCATCTATGTAACAAAAAACTACTTGTAGCCCAAGAGCTATTGAAATAAAAATTTAAAAACAGGCTGGGCTCAGTGGCTCATGTCTGTAATCCCAGCACTTTGGGAGGCCGAGGTGGGTGGATTACCTGAGGTCAGGAGTTCAAGAACAGCCTGGCCAACATGGTGAAACCCCATCTCTACTAAAAGTACAAAAAACATCTGGGTGTGGTGGCACGTGCCTGTAATCCCAGCTACTTGGGAGGCTGAGGCAGGAGAATCACTTGAACCCAGGAGGCAGAGGTTGCAGTGAGCTGAGATCATGCCACTGCACTCCAGCCTGGGTGACTGAGCAAGACTCTATCTCAAAATAATAATGATGATAATAAATAGCCGGGTGCAGTGGCTCATGCCAGCACTTTGGGAGGCTGAGGTGGGCGGATCACCTGAGGTCGGGAGTTTGAGACCAGTCTGACCAACATGGAGAAACCCCATCTCTACTGAAAATGCAAAAAATTAGCCAGGCGTGGTGGTGCATGCCTGTAATCCCAGCTACTCAGGAGGTTGAGGTAGGAGAATAACTTGAACCCAGGAGGCAGAGGTGGTGGTGAGCTGAGATCACACCATTGCACTGCAGCCTGGGCAGCAAGAGTGAAACTCCGTCTCAAAAATAAGAATAATAAATAAAAGATTCATTGCTCTCCAATAAATAAGTGAAGTAGGCAGGTAAAGTAAAAAGCATAAGTTTGATAGGTCCTAGCGGCTTTATATACCCAGTTATGAAGCCTAAGCTTTAACATGTGTCAATGAGGAAGACCAGTGAAGAATCTCTCACAGAAGAGTGACATGTTCACATTTGCATTTTAGGAAGATCCCAAGAGCAGCAGTGGGTAGGGTGGATTTGAGCTGCAAGTCTGCAGGCAAGAGAAAGATTGGGAGTCTACTGCAACTGATTGGGAAGAAATGATAAGGATCCAACTCTAGTAGTGATGATGGAAATAGGACAGAGAAAGAATTCAAGGGATGTTTAGGAGTTAAAATTGGCAGGACCATCAGCCTTGGATGAATGGTGGATAGTGGCATCCATGACCAAGGTGGAAAATAATGGAGGAGGAGCTGATTTAGGGATGGAGGATGTGAGAGATAATAAGCCCAGTTTTGAAATTTTCAAATTGAGGAAAATCCTAATGCAGATTACAAGAAGGGAGTTTGAAATATAGATTTGTAACTTAGGGTTCTTTTAGAGCTAGAAATGCAGATATGTTGGGATACTGTGGATGAAATCACGGATATAGATGAAATAAACTGTAAGAAGAGAAAAGGGATGGGATTCTGGAAAACTCTATCCTTTAAAAAGTGGAGAAAGAAAGAGTAGGGGTGAGGAAGAGACAGATTGAAAAAAGAAAAGCCAGGGAAGTAGTAGGAGATCGCTCAGAAAAATGGTGTTTCAGAATGAAAAAAGGTAGGTTTCCCAAAAGAAAGATAAAGAGAAAGGAAAGAAGGAAGAGGGAGAAAAACAAAAACAGAACAAATGGCATTTATTCTGTCTGAAGAGCTCTTCTGTTTCAAAACAAGTAGAGCATGCACAAAACATATTTTTTCGTCACGTTTCACAATAGGAAGAATACAAATTCTCTAAGCACTCCTAACCCCTCCTAAAAGGTACCTAATATCTGAGCAGAGCAGTGAACGTACCTGAAAGGCAAAGGTGGCCCAAAGGCAAATCCCATTTCAGCATTTCAAGCAGCTGATGAAGCCTTGGACCCATGGGAATAGGGCTGAGCTGGACCAGGCACTAGAAAATCAACCAAAGGAGCTTAGAAGGGGTCGAAGTGGTCCCAGATCAGGAGCACCATCTGGATCCCAAAGGAAACAAACACAGTCATCTCTGAAGAAGGCATCCTCAACTTAGGCCTCTAGGTTTTTCAAAAAATATGAGCTCATGACCACAGAGGAATGAACACCGTCAAATGAGAATCTAGAAAAAGCAACAATTATTCAGACTTTCCAGGATTTCTGAAATTGGAAAAATCAGCTTGAATGCAAAATAGCTATATATGAAATATATAGAGAAATAGAAGAAGGAATAGCAAAAATGAACAGAAATCAATCAGGAATATTAGAAAAGGAATTAAATAAACTGTTAGAAAGAAACACAACTATTGAAACTTTAAAAATGAGTTACATGTTGTATTAGAAGAAAAGAAAGAATTAGGGAATTGGCATAAAATCTGCAGAAAGTACCTAGAATATAGCATATAAAAGATAAGAAGATGAGAAATACTAATGAGAAATTAAGAGATATGATGGATAAAATAAGAAAGTCTAACATGACATGGGTCTAAATAAATTCTAAGAAGTAGATTTGTTGTTGATAATGCATTGCTACAGTAGTTGTTGTTTTTGGTTTTTTTTGTTTTGTGTGGTTTTTTATTTTTTATTTATTTTTTATTTATTATTATTATTATTGTTTTTTGAGACGGAGCATTGCTCTGTTGCCCAGGCTAGAGTGCAGTGGAACGATTTCGGCTCACTGCAACCTCCACCTCCTGGGTTCAACTGATTATCCTGCCTCAGCCTTCCGAGTAGCTGGGACTGCAGGCGCACGCCATCATGCCCGGCTAATTTTGTATTTTTAGTAGAGACGGGGTTTCACCATATTAGTCAGGCTGGTCTTGAACTCCTGACCTCAGGTGATCCACCCGCCTCAGTCTCCCAAAGTGCTGGCATTAGAGGGGTGAGCCACTGTGCCAGACCAGCTGCAGTAGTTCTAATAAAATTTATCTATATGGTAGAATCAAGCAAATATTGATACTGTTGAAAATCAGAGTTCTTATTTGGGAAAAGAGAGATAAAGATATACAATGGAGAAAGAAGAGGAAGAATCTGTGGTGTCAGTTTTGACTTGGAGGTAGCAAGATGAACACATGACTTACTAAAAATTACTTCCTAGCTCTGTTCACTGAAAGGATCTAGAAACAATGACAGTACAGTAACATGAACAGATTAACATCCAAGTCCTGGTTTTGTAATACTATTATTTACTTAAAGGAAATAGGACTCCTTGGAGAAGTGGCTGATTCCATGCCTGGGCAAGGAAAGTCCAAGGTAGTCTTAAAATGTATCATGCCCACCTAACAAAGGTTAAAGATTCTGTTTTACCAAGCCACCGAACACTACAAGGACTTTATAGTTCTTTAATTCAGATTACCCATTCAATGTATGTGTTAATGTCATCTAATATTTTAGTTTATATTTATAACCCTATAGATTGGTCTGTTATTTTACATTCAGATTATTTTTACATTGATACATATGATGATTTCTTTGTTCATCTTATCTTTTTGTACCTCAGACCTTCCTTCTGGGATTACCTTCCTTCATCCTAAAGTGTAGCTTTTAGAAGTTCCTTTACAGTAGGTCTGTTGGTGGTAAAATGTTGCAGTTGCTTTTTGTTTTTATTTTTATTTTTGACAGAGTCTCACACTGTCGTCCAACCTGGAGTGCAGTGGCATGATCTTGGCTCACTGCAAGCTCTGTCTCCCGGGTTCACCATTCTCCTGCCTCAGCCTGCCGAGTAGCTGGGACTACAGGCACCTGCCACCACGCCCGGCTAATTTTTTGTATTTTTAGTAGAGACGAGGTTTCACCATGTTGGCCAGGATGCTCTCAACCTCCTGACCTCATGATCCGCCCACCTCGACCTCCCAAAGTGCTGGGATTACTACAGGCATGAGCCACCGCGCCCGGCTTTGTTTTTATTTTTTAAAAATCTCTCTTTGCCCTTGCTCTTGCAACATGGTTTTCTTAGGTACAATTCTAGTAGTTTGAGAGTTATTACTTCTCAGTACCATGAGGAGAAATTTTCGTTTGAACAGAAATGTTCATTTCATCTTCCAGTATCCATTTTTACTGTTAAGAAGTCTGCTGTCAGTTTAATTGCCACTCCTTTGTATGTCATCTCTCTTCTCTCTCTGGTACTTTTAAGTTTGCTTTGTTCCGGCACTCTACAGTTTTACTACTTTGTGTCTAGATGTGAATATCTTTTTACTTGCCCTGCTTGGTATTATCTGTGCTTCTTATATCTGTGGATTTATATCTTTAATCTGTTGTAGAAAATAGCCATGATTTTGTAAAAATTGTCCCCCCTGTATTCTTTCTACTGCTTAGAATTTCTTTAGACCTATGTTAGGCTTTCTCATTTTATCCTAAATTCAAGATTTCTTTTCAGTTTAATTTGTCCTTAGATTATATGCCACTGACGGTATACTGTCAGAATATTGTTTTCAGCCTGGGTGTGGTGGCTTACGCCTGTAATCCCAGCACTTTGGGAGGCCAACATGGATGGATCACCTGAGGTCAGGAGTTCGAGACCAGCCTGGCCAACATGGTGAAACCCTGTCTCTACTAAAAATCCAAAAATTAGCCAGGCGTGGTGGCAGGTGCCTGTAATCCCAGCTACTTGGGAGGCTGAGGCAGGAGAATCTCTTGAACCTGGGAGGTAGAGATTGCAGTGAGCCAAGAACATGCCATTGTACTCCAGCTTAGGGGACAAGAGCAAAACTCCATCTCCAGGAAGAAAAAATAAAAAAGAAAAATATTGTTTTCTAACACTACTTCAAATTTTGCACTGGGAAAAATACTGACTATTTGACAAATGACATAATGAGTAACCATACGAAAAAATTAAAATTTGACCTTTTTTTCCTTCTAAGTTTAAAGATGTATCTACTAGCTCAATTTGAAATAAATTGAACATCAAAAAGAATAATGATGGTAATAAATTATACTACATTTAGATTTCTAAAATTTTTTTTCAAAAAAGTAAAAAACAAATAGAAAAAATACAAAAAAGAAGTAAAAAACCAAAAAATTAATTTTTAAAATTGATAAGTAAAAATTATATATATTTGTGTTATACCATATAATATTTTGATACATGTATACATTGTATAATGGTTAAATCAAGTTACTTAACATAAGCATTGTGTGCTGAGAACACAAAAATCTACTGTTTCAGTACTTTTCCGGTATGTAGTATACTGTTATCAATTATAATCACCATGACGAACAATAAATCTCTTCAATTTATTCTCCTATCTAACTGAAATTTTATGTCCTTTGAGCAACATCTCCCCAGTCTTCCATTGCATCCCCCAGCCTCGGGTAACCACTATTTTACTATCTGTTTCTATGAGTTTAACTTTTTCACACTCCACATATAAATGAGATAATGTGGTGATTGTCTTTTTTTTTTTTTTTTTTTTGAGATGGAGCCTCGCTTTTTTGCTCAGGCTGGAGTGCAGTGGCACGATCTTGGTTCACTGCAAGCTCCACCTCCCAGGTTCAGGTGATTCTCAAACCTCAGCCTCCTGAGTAGCTGGGATTTCAGGCGCTCATCACCACTCCCTGATGATTTTTGTATTTTTAGTAGAGATGGGGTTTCACCATGTTGGCCAAGTTGGTCTCAAACTCCTGACCTCAAGTGATCTGCCCCCCTGGGCCTCGCAAAGTGCTGGAATTACAGGTCTGAGCCACTGCGCCTGGCCTGATATTTGTCTTTCTATATCTGGTTTATTATCTCTTAACATAATGCCCTCCAGTTTCATCCATGTTGCAAATGACAAGATATACATAATACATAATGGAACACAATTCAGCCTTAAATGATACCACATTGAACACAAAATTGTCGCACTCAATATGTAGCTCAATTCTTCACTTCCTTTTGGTCTTTATTCAAAACATCACTTTCTCAGTGAAGCCTTCTCTAACCCCCTTCTACTACTCCACTGTTGACACTTCATGCATACCCCTTGGCTTAATTTTCTTCTTAATGTATACTATATTTTACCAATTTCTGTTTATTTTCTGCTTCCCCCACTGGAATGTAAGCTCCCTGAAGGCAGAGATTTATGTCTGTCTTGGTCGCTGATATATCTATCCCTGAAACAGTGCCCGGCATATACCAGGTGCTCAATAAATATTTATTGAATGAATGAATGTCTGTTTCCTTCGCCTGCTCTCTGGAGAATGAATTGTAGAGAGGCAAGTGGGAGGCAGGCAGTGAGACAAGTTAAGGGGCATGTTCAGTTGCACAGTTAAGCTGTGACGGTGAATTGGAGAAGTGGACAGCAGTGGAGACAGAGGGAAGCATTGTGGTGTCCAATCACAAACCAATGCTTAGATTCCATTGGCAGTTTCAATTCTTAGAAACTTTAGAAGTGCAAGTGTTTGCCTGGAACCTCCTGTGACAGAACTCACTACCTCCTCCAATCCCAGCTTGAGATGGGTCTGATTGTTTAAGTTGCCCTCCTTCTATTGAATGGTAATATGTCACTTTGCAGTTCCTGAATTTTATCCACTGTGATCTGTAGTGGACCTCTGATTTTTGCCTGACCAGTGTCTACCTGCCCTATCAGGTATTCCCCAGTTTTTTGTTTGTTTGTTTGTTTGTTTGTTTTTTAGATGGAGTCTCATTCTGTCACTCAGGCTGGAGTGCAGTGGCATGATATCGGCCCACTGCAGCCACTGTCTCCCTGGTTCAAATGATTCTTCTGCCTCAGCCTCCCAAGCAGCTGGGATCACAGGTGCGCACCACTATGCCCGGCAAATTTTTGTGTTTTTAGTAGAGATGAGGTCTCACCATATTGGCCAGACTGGTTTCGAACTCCTGATCTCAAATGATCTGCCTGCCTCTCGGCCTCCCATAGTGCTGGGATTACAACGTGAGCCACCATGCCTGGCCCTTCCCCCAGTTTTCTTTGGGCAGACACCCCTGACCCACTTGGCTATGTGGCTCAGTGTCAGAGATGGGCATGTGAGCCCATGAGTCTCAGTGTGGCTTACACAGATGGCAACATGATTCCAAGCTACTGGGAAAGACAAACTACCCTTCTGCTGGGACACTTAGCAGTACCATGAAGGCCCAGAGTGGCTGGGGGCCAGCTTTGCTGCACAAAGACAGCCTTCCTGAGAAGGAACAAGGAAGAACGCAGAGCTGGGAGGGACTGATCACTTCCAGATGTCAGCATCGGAACATCTGGACAGAGCCATGCAGATATCTATTCCCAGTCTCTTCAATGACAAGGGTCAGAAAATTCCTCTTTTTTCTTAGTCCTTTGATTTTCAATTCAACTTGCAATTGAAAGTGTTTCTGGCCGGGTGCAGAGGCTCATGCCTATAATCCCAGCACTTTGGGAGGCTGAGACGGGCGGATCACCTGAGGTCAGGAGTTCGAGACCAGCCTCGCCAACATGGTGAAACCCCGTCTCTACTAAAACTACAATAATTAGCCGGGCATGGTGGCAACACGCCTATAATCCCAGCTGCTCAGGAGGCTGAGTCAGGAGAATTGCTTGAGCCCGGGAGATGGAGGTTGCAGTGAACCGAGATCGTGCCACTGCACTCCATTCTGGTTGACAGAGCAAGACTCTGTCTCAAAACAAAACAAACAAACAAACAAACAAACAAGCAAAAAGGCGTTTCTGACTTCTATAGGGCCATAGAGAAGGTTTACTTTTTCCTCCCACATGTTAACCCTTCCAGTATTTGAAGTTAGCTATCCAATCTCTCCACTTAAGGACTGATCTGTGATTGGACACCATCCCAGAACTGCAGGGTGAAGGGTCACTCCTTAGCCAGTCCAGGCTTCCATCTCATGCTTGAATTCCTCCCCGGGCCTCAATGCCAAGTGTGTGGACCTGACACTCAGTTAGTGACTGAAGGACCAGAACATTCATGGTTCAATCCATTTTCTAGTATGCTGTACTCTCTTGCTTTTTCCTCAGCTCCCAACTCCGATCCAGCTACCATCAAATGATGTGTTGGTAGGTTAAATTAGTTTCTAAAGAAACGTATTAACTATTATATAAGCTCATGTTCAACTTTTCCTCCTAAATTCAAAACACATTTATTCTAAGAATAAACCTCCACATACTCATATAATAGTTTACCCGGGTACCTGGGTGAGAACTCTCATCTCCTTTGCAGTGAATTCTGTAGAGTAGCAAGTCATTGGTGTTTTTTGTTTTTTTAAACTGATGTTGGTTCAGGCTAAATACATTTGTCACTATTATTACTTAGAAGATATCAGTATAAGAAAAATCCTTCTGAAAAAGTAAAAAAAAAAAAAAAAAAAAAGAATCTGAGCATGATTTATCTGCTATACCATGAATCATCACAAGGTAGCAGTGTTCTATGATAATGCCATTCTGAAAACAATTTACAATAGCCTGTCTTCTTAAGAAAATCAGTGTTTGGACAATTTATGGTTTCCTTGATTAGGAAATTAGGAATTTGAATTCCACTTGACTGTTTGTTTTGTTTTTTATTTTGTTTTTTGAGCCGGAGTCTCACTTTTTTGCCCAAGCTGGAGTACAGTGGCACTATCTCGGCTCACTGCAACCTCCACCTGGTAGGTTCAAGCAATTCTCCTGCCTCAGCCTCCTGAGTAGCTGGGATCACAGGAACCCACCACCATGCCCGACTGATTTTTGTATTTTTAGTAGAGACAAAGTTTCTACTAAACATGTTGACCAGGCTGTTCTTGAACTCCTGACCTCAGGTGATCAGCCTGCCTCAGCCTCCAAAGTGCTGGGATTACAGGTGTGAGCCACTGAGACTGGTCTTTTTTTTTTTTTCTTGAGGCAGAGTCTCGCTGTGTTGCCCAGGTTGGAGTGCAGTGGCACCATCTTGGCTCACTGCAACCTCCACCTCCCGGGTTCAAGCAATTCTCCTGCCTCAGCCTCCTGAGCAGCTGGGATTACAAGCACCTGCCACCATGCCTGGCTAATTTTTAGTTGTATTTTTAGTTGTGACGAGGTTTCACCATGTTGGCCAGGCTGGTCTCGAACTCCTGACCTCAAGTGATCCACCCACCTAGGCCTCCCAAAGTTCTGGGATTACAGGCGTCAGCGACTGCACCCAGCCATTGAGCTCTTATTAATACCTAATCACTTGTGAGCAATGTTAACAATGAACAGCTAAGTAAATACTAAAGAAAATATTAAAGCATATCAGGTAATTTTTTCTTTACTGATCCACTTTATGATTTCATTTTATAGGTAATACATAGCAACATAATATTAGAAGACATAATAAAAATCACATATTTTACCACTACTAACATTTTAGTGTATGCCATTTAAAAGTTTGAAATAAACTTGTTAATTTTAAAATAGTTTTAGATTTACAGAAAAATTGCAAAGATAGTACAGAGAATTGCCCTATATCCTGCAGCCAGTTTCCCCATTGTCAAGAATCTTACATTCCTATGCTACACTGGTCACAACAAATGAAGCAATATCAATACATTATCATTAACTAAAATCCATACTTTATTCAGATTTCCTTAGTATTTGCCTTATGTCCAATTTCTTTTCCAGTATCTCACTTAGAATATTACCTTATGTTTAGTTGTCTGTATGGAGGTTTCTAAAAAAAATTACACTGGGCATGGTGGCTCACACCTGTAATCCCAGCACTTTGGGAGGCCGAGATGGGTGGATCACCTGAGGTCAGGAGTTCGAGACCAGCCTGGTCAACATGGTGAAACCTCATCACAACTAAAAATACAACTAAAAAGTAGCCAGACGTGGTGGTAGGTGCCTGTAATCCCAGCTACTCAGGAGGCTGAGGCAGGAGAATCGCTTGAACCCAGGAGGCAGAGGTTGCAGTGAGCCGAGATCGTGCCATTGCACTCCAGCCTGGGCCACAGAGTGAGACACCATCTCAAAGGAAAAAAAAATTAAAAACAGAACTACTACATGATCCAGCAATCCCACTTCTGGGCACGTATCCAAAAGAATTGAAATCAGGATACCTGTGAAGCGATACCTGTGCTCCCTTGCTCACTGCATCATTATTCACAATATCCAAGATATAGAAACAACCTAAATGTCCATTAATGGATACATGGATAAATAAAATGTGGTATATACGTAAATGGAATCAGGCATAAAAAGAAGGAAATCCTGCCATATGCCACATAGGAATGAACCTGGAGAACATTATGCTAACTGAAATGAGCCAGTCACAGAAGGACAAATACTGCATAATTCCATTTAGATGAGGTAACTACAATACAGGGTGGCTGAGGGTGGCTCACATATGTTATCCCAGCACTTTGAGAGGCTGAAGGGGGAGGATCACTTGAGCCCAGGAGTTCAAGACCAGTCTAAGCAACATAGTGAGACCCCCGTCTCTACAAAAAATTTTAAAAAATTAGCCTGGTATGGTTGTGCATGTGTACAGTCCCAGCTACTTGGGAGGCTGAGGCTGGAGGATCACTTGAGCCCAGGAGGTTGAGACTGCAGTGAACCTCGATTGTGCCACTGCACTCCAGCCTAGGTGACAGAGTGAGACCTTGTCTCTAAAAAGAAAAAAGTAGTCGAACTCATAGAAGCAGAGAGTAGAATGGTGGTTGTCAGGGATTTCAGGGTAGGATAAGTGGGGAGTTTGTTATTCAGTGGGCATAAAGTTTCAAAAAAATATGCAGAGCTTTTCTAAACAGCCCACTCTAAGCAAAAGAAATTGCTTCCTATCACCCTGCCAATAGCTTTTCAACTAAAGCAAGAATATGTGTGGATGTGTTGGTTTTTACCTGTGTTCACAGAGTGTTGCTTTTTTTTTTTTTTTGGAGATGGAGTCTGGCTCTTGTTGCCCAGGCTGGAGTGCAGTGGCGTGATCTCGGCTCACCGCAACCTCCAGTTCCCGGGTTCAAGTGATTCTCCTGCCTCAGCCTCCCAAGTAACTGGGATTACAGGCATGCGCCTCCACACCCAGATAATTTTGTATTTTTAGTAGAGACGGGGTTTCTCCATGTTGGTCAGGCTAGTCTTGAACTCCCAGCCTCAGGTGATCTGCCCACCTTGGCCTCCCAAAGTGCTGGGATTATAGGCATGAGCCACTGCGCCTGACCAGTTTGTTGCTTTTTACAAGAATGAGAATGTTGATGCCATTCAATGATACGACAGCATCTTGGCTAGGTGGCATCGCAGTACTGGGACCATCTGCATCTAACCCATGGAGGTCCCAGAGGTGTAGGCAGAAGTTAGTGAGGCCCATATGTAGGGGACCGAGACAGTGAACCCAAAACACTGCATTGGAACTTCAGGCACAAACATCCTTATGGATGACCGTAACAGTCTGGGAGGGCCACAGGGCAGGGCTGGACACCTGAGACCTGGGTTGTCTGTCAGTAAGCAGCTTCTTCACCGTATTATGCTTAAACAGCCTGCCTAGTTCACTTCATTCCTTTCACCAGCATGTCTTGAAGTTGTCCTGCTTAGGAGGAAGTAATAAATTATATCACCTCAAGTATGTTTGCTTCTGTCAAAATGACTTTGTGGAACTGATCTTTATCAATGTTTCTACTAGCTCCAGCAACTTTGTTTACATGTTTTATTCACTGACTTAGAAGATTTTATGGTAATATGATATATTATCAAGTTCCTGCCCAAAATAAAGTTCAAGAACTCTGAAACAACATTTTAAAAATATTAGAGGGTCAAAATAAAGACCAATGAAATTCCGATTTTTATTCCAATTTAAAAAATACATTATAATGCATAATTTTTCATTTTGGTCACAGTGGGACATCTGGGGGAGGCTGTCTTTAAAAAACTCAGGAAATATATGCATTTCTTTTCAGCACAGAAAGTAAATATAAGCTTCACATTTTTAAAATGCTACATAAGCCTTTGGTAAGCGTAGATTTTAAACAGTTTCATACTGGGATTTGGAGTATTTATTATTATATCTATTTTTATTTAAATGTCAAGATTTATAACTTTTCTAATAGAGGAAAATTTTCTCTGTTAAGATTACCAGTTATACATATTAAAAATTAGATTCAGTTCAATCCAGTATGTTATTTTGTTTTGTGTTTTTTTAGACGGAGTCTTGCTCTGTCGCCAGTCTGGACAGGCTGGAATGCAGTGGTGTGATCTCGGCTCACTACAACCTCCGCCACCTGGGTTCCAGTGATTTTCCTGCCTCAGCCTCCCGAGTAGCTGGGATTACAGGTGCTTGTCACCACACGCAGCTAATTTTTTTTATTTTTAGTAGACACGGAGTTTCACCACGTTGGCGAGGATGATCTCCATCTCTTGACCTCATGATCCACCCGCCTTGGCCTTCCAGAGTGCTGGGATTACAGGCGTGAGCCACAGCACCCGGCCCAGATTGGATAATTTCTGAAAAAACTGTTTGCGAGTGCATGGACACTTTCTTCTACCATCTCCAATCTGCTGGTAAGCCTATCCCATTGTGTTTTATTTTATTTTAAATACTTCAATTTTCAGTTCTAGACTTTTAAACTTGAATCGTTTAAATAGTTTCCATATTCTGTTGAAATTCTCTATATCTTTATTTATGATGACAATATTTTCCTCAGGTCTTTGAATATTTATAATAGCTGTTTTAAAGTTCTTGTCAGCTATTTCAAACATCTGAGCCATCTCACATGTTTTTCTATTGACTACTTCACCTCTTAACCTCATGGTACTAGTCTTACTTACTTAAATAGCTACTATTTTGTCTTTATATTGTACATTATGAATAATATATTGAAGAGCTTTTGGATTTTATCTTTCTTAATTGAGTGTTGCTTTCTGTTTTAAGTAATCAATTGCTTTTTCGACAAATCACCTTAAATTTGTGGATGCTTAGTATTACACTTTCTAAAGATGCATTTATTTTAGCTTTGCCACTAGTTTTAGGGCAAATTCCTTAGATGTAGAACATACTCTTTACTCTTAGAGCATGACCTTATGATATACAAACTCCAAATTCCATCTCCCTTGCAGTGCACAGATGATGAGGTAGTTGCTCTGTTTTGGGCACTTTCCAGCTGTTGCTTTACGTTGACATCTTTAGAGTCTCATCTCCTTAAGCCCTGTTCAGGGATCAGCCAAGAATTTAAAGTGAATTTAAACACAGATTTTGGGGCTTCCTCTTTGTGGTTCCCTCTTTTCCAAGGTTCCTCCCCTCGATTTCCAGGTCTTTTGGCAGCCCCAGACTCCATCCTCTGACAAGTCAAAAGCACTGCAATTTCTGCTCAGTCCTAGCCACTCTATGCAGTGTGCACTGCGGAGTGCCCTCAGGGAGCAGCTGTATAAACATGAATCTCATTCAGTATGGGTGGTTTTCTTATTTCAACTGTCAAATGCCCTCCTTCTCTTCTTTTTTTTTTGAAATGAAGTCTCGCTCTGTTGCCTAGGCTGGAGTGCGGTGGCGTGGAGTGCAGTGGCCTCCAGGTTCATGCAGTTCTCCTTCCTCTGCCTCCCTAGTAGCTGGGATTATAGACATGTGCCAGTACACCCAACTCATTTTTTGTATTTTTAGTAAAGACGAGGTTTTGCCATGTTGGCCAGGCTGGTCTCTAACTCCTGACTTCAGGTGGTCCACCAGCCTCAGCCTCCCAAAGTGTTGGGATTACAGGTGTGAGCCACTGCGCCCAGGCTTCCCTCCACTTTCTACCTAACCTTGGTGACTTTTTTTTCCAGGGTCTTCAAATAATTAAATTTTATATTTGTCTAGAGTTTTATAATAATTACCTGAAGAAGAGTTAGTCCAATACAAGCCACTCCACCATTTCTAGAACCAGAAATTCAAGAATTTATTTTTAAGTACTGATACCCCAAATATTTCCAAAGATTGCATTTTATGACCCCTAATATTTCTATTTGTGTATTTATGACTTGATATGTAGAAATGTAACAGCAAAACAGATATTCTGATCTTTGCCATAACTTCAAGATTTTCAGTAGCTTCATATTAATTGTTGCGGGAAGTCAGGGATGCCAAACGGAGGGACTGGCTGGAGTCGCAGCAGAAGAACATGAATTGTGAAGATTTCATGGACATTTCCCAAATAATACTTTTATAATTTCTTATGCCTGTCTTTAATCTCTTAATCTTGTTATCTTTGTAAGCTGAGGATGTACATCACCTCAGGACCACTGTGATAATTGTGTTAACTGTACAAATTGATTGTAAAACATGTGTGTTTGAACAATATGAAATCAGTGTACCTTGAAAAAGAACAGAATAACAGCAATTTTTATGGAACAAGGGAAGACAACCATAAGGTCTGACTGCCTGCGGGGTCGGGCAAAAAGAGTCATATTTTTCTTCTTGCAGAGAGCCTACAAACGGACATGCAAGTAGGGAAGATATTGTTAAATTCTTTTCCTAGCAAGGAATATTAATATTAATACCCTGGGGAAGGAATTCATTCCTGGGGGGAGGTCTATAAACGGCTTCTCTGGGAGTGTCTGTCTTATGCGGTTGACATAAGGACTGAGATACACCCTGGTCTCCTGCAGTACCCTCAGGCTTACTAGGGTGGGGAAAAACTCCGCCCTGGTAAATTTGTGGTCAGACCGGTTCTCTGCTCTTGAACCCTGTTTTCTGTTGTTTAAGATGTTTATCAAGACAATACATGCACCGCTGAACATAGACCCTTATCAGTAGTTCTGCTTTTGCCCTTTGCCTTGTGATCTTTGTTGGACCCTTATCAGTAGTTCTGCTTTTGCCTTTTGTCCTGTTCTCTCAGAAGCATGTGATTTTTGTTCTGCTTTTTGCCCTTTGAAACATGTGATCTTTGTACCTATTCTCTGTTCTTACACCACTGCCCCTTTTGAAACCCTTAATAAAAAACTTGCTGGTTTGAGGCTCAGGTGGGCATCACAGTCCTACCAATATGTGATGTCACAACAGCTGTAAAATTCCTCTCTTTGTACTCTTTCTCTTTATTTATCAGCCGGCTGACACTTATGGAAAATAAAAAGAACCTACGTTGATATATTGGGGGCAGGTTCCCCCAATAATTAATCTTGGGATTTCCCCCATGCCTTCATCTTTTGTTTTTCATTAATTGTTTCATCCTCAGATAATCAGTTTTTCAGTAGTTCAATCTTACTGGTGATTTCTTCCAATTCTCCTTCCAAGGTGGAGTGTTTGTGTGTATATTTTAGGACTACCAGCATGTTTCTTGTCAAAGATTGGCAGAATATCCTTTGGTAAACGATTATAATCAGGACAGGGCTGACCTAGCAGCTGCATGCTTCTTTAAGACCGTGCATTTCACATTTGAGCTTTTCAGTTTCTGGGAAGATAAGCATTCTCAAAGAAGATATAATTACATGGCCATCTTAGAATTTCCAATTGATAGTATTTCATAAGCCTATAATAAATTAAGAATTTCAGGCCGGGCGCGGTGGCTCAAGCCTGTAATCCCAGCACTTTGGGAGGCCGAGACGGGCGGATCACAAGGTCAGGAGATCCAGACCATCCTGGTTAATACGGTGAAACCCCGTCTCTACTAAAAAGTACAAGAAGCTAGCCGGGCGAGGTGGCGGGCGCCTGTAGTCCCAGCTACTTGGGAGGCTGAGGCAGGAGAATGGCGTGAACCCAGGAGGCGGAGCTTTCAGTGAGCTGAGATCTGGCCACTGCACTCCAGCCTGGGCGACAGAGCGAGACTCCGTCTCAAAAAATAAAAACAAAAAAAAACAAACAAACAAAAAAAAAGAGGTTAAAGGTCACGGCAGTGGCGCCCAAGCCAGGGATACATGTGCNAAAAAAAAAAAAAAAAAAAAAAAAAAAAAAAAAAAAAAAAAAAGAATTTCAGAACTTTGTTATATTTAAAATCAGCAATAAAATAAGAATTATAACAGGAAAAATGTAAAAGACCTGCATATGCCATGCTTTTCTGAAAAACAAAAAAAGTGGGCCGGGCGCGGTGGCTCAAGCCTGTAATCCCAGCACTTTGGGAGGCCGAGGCGGGTGGATCATGAGGTCAGGAGATCGAGACTACCCTGGCTAACATGGTGAAACCCCGTCTCTACTAAAAATACAAAAAACTAGCCGGGCGTGGTGGCGGGCGCCTGTAGTCTCAGCTACTTGGGAGGCTGAGGCGGGAGAATGGCGTGAACCCGGGAGGCGGAGCTTGCAGGGAGCCGAGATCACGCCACTGCACTCCAGCCTGGGAGCACAGCGAGACTCCGTCTCAAAAAAAAAAAAAAAAAAAAAAGTGTTCTGCTAAAAGTATCTTTCAAAAAGGATCTTTAGTGCACTAATCAAAGAATTTAAGTAGGCCAGTGTTTGCTATTGTATTATATTCATGAGCAATTGCTAGGTGATGAAGCTTTGTATTTGAATAGCATTTGACAATCTACAAATGCCAGGTATTATTATGTGTTAAGGAGTCTCAATTTTGCATCTCCAAGCCTGTGCCTCTGTCCTGAACTCTAAACTTACATATCCAACTGCCTTCTCAACACTTCACATAGAAATCTTACAGTTTGAACTTATCCTGTTCAAAACTGAGCTCCCAATATTTTTTCTTCTTCCTTCATTTCCCCAAGCTGCTCCTTCCTCAACCTTCCCCATTTTAGTTAATAGCAACTTCTGAGTTGTGACAGGAACTGCTGGGTGCTGCAGCTGCCTGAACCACAGCTGCAGACCCAGGCCTCCTACCCTAGGGAGCAGGAAGGAGCCCCACCCTCCTGGGTGGGGCTACAGCCTCCCAAACTGCAGCTGTGGATTAGAACCTCGATATGCTCTTGGGGGAGGGTCGGGAACAGGCAGTATCCACCTTCCTGGTGCAGCTAAAGCCGCCCTCCTAGGTGCAGGACCCAGGAGTATCTGCAGCCTGCACCCTCAGGGGCCCCAAGAAAGACTCCCCCTGACCCCAGCACCACCCTCAACCTCCCTCCCAACCCCCCACCTCCCCATCCCCACTCTCAACCTCCCTTCCTCCTCTCCAAACCTTCCTCCCACGCCCCACCCCTACCCTCACCCTCAACCTCCCTCCCGCACCCCCACCCTCACCCTCAACCTCCCTCCCACAACCCCACCCTCAACCTCCCTTCCACACCCCCACCCACACTACCTAGGAAAGACCCCCTCGCCCACTCCTCCACCCCACTGTAGAGCAGTGGGACACTATGGAAATATCTCCAAATACAGAATCATAAATCTTGCACTTGATTGTTGTCTTTGAAATTCACTATGTGTGGCCGGGCATGGTGGCTCACACCTGTAATCCCAGCACTGTGAGAGGCTGAGGTGAGCAGATCACATGAGGTCATGAGTTTGAGACCAGCCTGGTCAATATGGCGAAACCCTGTCTCATCTAAAAATACAAAAATTGACTGGGCACAGTGGCTCACGCCTGTGATCCCAGCACTTTGGGAGGCCGAGGCGGGTGGATCACAAGGTCAGGAGTTCAAGACCAACCTGGCTAAGATGGTGAAACCCCGTCTCTACTAAAAATACAAAAATTAGCCAGGCCTGGTGGCAGGCCCCTGTAATCCCAGCTACTAGGGAGGCTGAGGCAGAGAATTGCTTGAACCTGGGAGGCGGAGCTTGCAGTGAGCTGAGATCACATTACAGCACTCCAGTCTGGGCGACAGAGCGAGACTCAGTCTCAAAAAAAAAGACAAAAAAAAATTAGCTGGGCATGGTGGTGCGGGCCTGTAATCCCAGCTATTTGGGAGGCTGAGGCAGAAGGATAGTTTGAACCTGGGAGGCGGAGGTTGCAGTGAGCCGAGATTGCGCCATTGCACTCCAGCCTGACTAGTGAGACCCTGTCTCAACAAACAAACAAAAATAAAAAAACTAATAGAATTTTGCTGTTCAGGACTTGGAAGTGGTAGGCTGGCTTCTTGCACTGGTGACAACACACCCCAAATTTTGTGTTTCCCTCTGGTAGGCTCATTTTGAGAGAGAGATTTTTCAACTGGGTACAAACAAGATAGAGTAGATCTTGGAAACCATAATATAAAGGAATTGAAGGCACTTGGTCATGAGAAGAAAGAAGTCATTACAGGCTAGAGCACTGTGTTCCAATGCTTAGGGATATAGAATGAAGAATAGAATTATTTCATGTGGTCCAGAAGACAAATCAAGGACAAATAGTTCACTTTTCATATAGGGATGATTTCAGCTTAGCATAAGGAAAAACAATGTCTTCAATTTCTCATCATTTGAGCTAGTTAGCAATAGAATGAGGCACCTGCCTCATTGGGCTTATTAATTAACTCTGCAAATATGTATTGAATGCCTACTATATGCCAAGCTCTGTTCTGGACATGAGCAAGTGATCAGTGAGATAGTCATGGATTTGCTGTAATAGAATTTACATTCTAGTGGGGCAGATAACCAAAAAGCAAAAAAAAAAAAAAAAAAAGATTAATTTCCATGAAGAAAATGAGATTGTCATGAAGAAAACAAAGCAGGGCGCATGATAGAGAGAACGGGGTGGGAAGGGAGATGAGCAAGAGCTAGGGCGGTCAGGGAAAGCCCTGTGAAGACAGCGTTGGAGCTCAGACATAAGTATTTAGCTGAAATAATCAGCTCTGCAAATATCTGAGGGAAAGGCATTCCAGGCAGGGGGAACATGAGTAGGGGGCTCTCAGCCGATGACCCTGTGATGGCTAAAATTATATGTCCACTTGGCTAGGCTATGGCACCCACTTGTTTGGTCAAACACTAATCTATATGCTACTATGAAGAAGTTTTATGGATATGATTAACATTTACAATCAGTTCACTTAAGTATGTTACCCTCCATAACGCAGGTGGGCCACATCCAATTAGTGGAAGGTCTTAAGAGCAAAAACTGAGGTTCCTCAGACAAGAAGGAAATGTTTTAAGACTTCAGTATCAGATCCTGCCTGAGTTTCTAGCCTGCTGGCCTGCTCTACAAATTTCAAGCTTGCCAGCCCTCACAATCACATGAATAAATTCCTTAAAATAAATCTCGTGTGTGTGTATACATATATATCCTATTGGTTCTATTTCTCTGAAGAATCCTATTTTGGACCCCTTCCTGAGGGGCTTTCACACTCCTTGGCATGACATGTCTGTGATTCCACAGCCAATTAAGTGGGTGTGGAGAATAGATTTTAACGGGTTAGGATGCTAGAATTATTTAGATGAAAATGCTGAGAACGAGGTTTTCAAAAGGCATTTCTACTTCACAAATATTTCCGCTGATTACTGAATCCTAGAGTGTAGTGGGGTTTCCTACCACTCTGAATGTTCAATCCAAAATGGAAAATTCAGCAGGGTACAGTGGCTAACGCCTGTAATCCCTCGAGATGGGCGGATCACGAGGTCAGGAGATCGAGACTATCCTGGCCAACTTAGTGAAACCCCACCTCCACTAAAAATACAAAAATTAGCTGGGTGTGGCAGCACGTGCCTGTAATCCGAGCTACTCAGGAGGCTGAGGCAGGAGAATCGCTTGAACCCAGGAGGTGGAGGTTGCAGTGAGCCGAGATCGTGCCATTGCATGCCAGCCTGGTGAAAGAGCTAGACTCCATCTCAAGAAAAGAAAAGAAAAGAAAAGAAAGAGAAAAATGGAAAATTCGGCTGGGCACGGTGGCTCACACCTGTAATCCCAGCACTTTGGGAGGCCGAGGAGGGTGGATCACCTGAGGTTGGGAGTTCCAGACCAGCCTGACCAACATGGAGAAACCCCGTCTCTACTAAAAATACACAGTTAGCCGGGTGTGGTGGCGCATGCCTGTAATCCCAGCTATTTGGGAGGCTGAGTCAGGAGAATCGCTTGAACCTGGGAGGTGGAGGTTGCAGTGAGCCAAGATCATGCCATTGTGCTCCAGCCTGGGCAACAATAATGAAACTCCTTCTCAAAAAAAAAAAAAAAGGAAAATTCATCCTTACTCCGTTTCTACATTTTAGAATGGGTTTCTTACTAAATTTAGACTTTCTCTTGGATAACATTTAAAAAGTAAGATGTAACTGTGGGAATTCAAATTTTTTTGTCCAGTCTTTGCTGGATTATTTAAAATAGACATATTTATATTTTTGAGAAAAACTTTTAACTTATATTTATAATCCAAGGAATACTCTAGATATTTAAGTTGGAATGAAAGGTGTTATCAGTGAGCAACCATTTTTGATTTATGATCTATTACAAATACCTGAGAAATCACCTTGAAATGATTTTCCTGGCAATTGCACAACTGATACAGCTCAGTGATAATATTTATTATTCTGTCACTGCTTACTGCTCCCTTCAAGTTCAGCAAATGCCTGGTATAACATTTCACAGACTCAGGGCAAGTTGACCTCATCAGAGAATTGAATCTCCAGGGTCTTATGGCCACAGCTGGCAATTATGGGTGTTTTCCATCAGCAGTACAGAGTGTAGAAAAATGTTGTCAGCCACTGAATAACTGGTGATAGAATAAGAGTTACAGATTACTATGGTTAATTTATCATATGGAGGAGTAGATATAACATCTTACGTATATTGTCCTTGGATACTATTAGTCTTCTTCTCCATATAGAATGTGTTTGGCTTTTGATATACATAACCTTGTCTAATCTTAAATTATGCTATTTAAATTTTGTTGATTCTTAGTAAAGCAAATTATCCTCCATAACTTGGATGGGGCTTGCCCACCCACTCAGTTGAAGACCTTAAGTGTCAAGACTGAGGCTTCCCAGAGAAGGAGGAATTCTCAGTCAGTAACATAGAAACCTTGCCCGTGTTTCCAGCCTACTGCCCTCCAAAATTTGGACCCAAGACCGAAACCATGACCGACTGGAATTTCCAGCTTGCTGGCCTGCCCTGCATATTTCTGACTTGCCAGTTCCAATGACTGTGTAAGCCAATTCCCTAAACTAAATGTCCCTCTATATCTGCATCTACGTTTATGTCTATCTCTATCTCACCTGTATATCCCCTATATATCTCCTCTCGTCTGTTTCTCTGGAGAACTCTAATACATCAAGCAACACCATTTTTTTTTTCACTTTCTCATCCTCCTCCTTATTGTTTTTTGAATATGTTCCAGTTTACTAATATCTAATATACTCCAGGTATGATGAGTGCAGGGTACAGCCATACTGTTACCATCTTATCCTCACCCCAGTATAACTTAGCTCTTAAGGACAAGGGTCTTGGATACAGAGAGAAGATTTAAGCCCCCATCCCACAATTTTATGACTTGAACAAGTTACTTAACTTCTTTCCACTTTGGTTTCCCTGGTTGGAAACGATAGTAACCACATGATAGTATTCTGTGATGTGAGAGTAAAAGGTACTCTACCCAAAGGAAAAAAAAAAAAATCACTCATTCTTTGGCTTTGGCAACAAGCAATTACCAGATCTAGGTTTAAACCCATGTGTTTTTGTTGTTGTTGTTGTTGTCGTTGTTGTTGTTGTTTTGTTTGTTTGGTTTTTTAGACGGAGTCTCGCTCTGTCGCCCAGGCTGAAGTGCAGTGGTGTGATCTCAGCTCACTGCAACCTCTGCCTCCTGGGTTCAAGCACTTCTCCTGCCTCAGCTTCCAGAGTAGCTGGGATTACAGGCACGCGCCGCCAAGCCCAGCTAATTTTCATATTTTTATTAGAGACAGGGTCTCACCACGTTGGCCAAGCTTGTCTTGAACTCCTGACCACAAACGATCTACCCGCCTCTGCCTCCCAAAGTGCTGGGATTACAGGCATGAGCTACTGCGCCCAGTCGGGTTTAAACCTATACTAATGGAGCAGTGACAACTTACTACTGTAACTAGGAAGACAATTAGTGACAGCCCACATTTCCTAAAAACAGGCCACTAACAATAGTCTCATGGAATGACAATATTTCTTAAGGTCGGCCAACAAATAACTGCTTCACTGAAATAACTACACTCCCAGAGCTAAACATCAACTCACCCCAACACGTCAATTTCTGAAAATGCACCAGTCCCTGAACTCAAGGCTTGTATAAATGCAGCTGTCTGCTTTGCTCAGAGACCCTGTGACTCATAAGCACTGCTCTCTCTTGTTTAGCAATAATTTCAGCTTTTGATTTCAGGCATTGAAACATCATTTGACAGAGGATAAAATTAGATCATATATGGAAGTATTTAGCATAGTGCCTGGCATAGAATAAACACTCAGTAATGTTAGCTATTCTCTTGAGTATATAATTATATCAGCGTCCTTTAGTTTGACAGCCAAGGCTGTCAGTCTGGGAAGGCTGTCGAGGTGAGCACCCATATACAAAATGGGCATTATTGGGGTATAAAGTAGAGTAGCAGCAAACCAGGGAGGATGATCAAGACCAGAGTGGTGCCTCAGCATGCTGGCTCATGCCTGTAATTCCACCACTTTGGGAGGCTGAGGTGGAAGGATCATTTGAGGCCAGGAGTTCCAGGCTACAGTGAGCTATGATCACTGCACTCCAGGCTAGGTGATAGAGTGAAATGAGATCCTGACTCAAAACAACAACCACCACCCCCCCACAGAAAAACCCAGAGTGGCTCACTGGGAGTGCCTGTGACCAGCGCCACATCTTGTCTGGCGGTGCTTCTGTCTGCTCCATGAGCTGCTACCCGAGAGTGACCTCCTTACACTGTTGAATCTCAGTGTCAGGTAAACCCCAGAGTTCTTTCCACAAGGCCTGTGGATTACTCATCTAGCTCCAGTTTTAGTTGCTGGACTCCAAAATATCAGTGTAGGATCTTTGTCCCATTAAATTTCTTGTGGCTAGATTTGGATCAATGCACCAGTTTGGTCAATATCCTTTATAAGAAAATGCCTATAAACATATGTTGAAGCAGGACATAGCAGGCTTTACATGCGGAGCGGAGGACATTTTTGCCTTTCTAATGAAAGCCTCTGCTCTATAATTTCTTTGTTCATGAGATTCTGCAGACAAAGATAAGACCTAGGAACGCGAAATATGTTTTTCACTTTAAACTTAATTAAAATTTTATTATTATTATTATGGGTACATAATAGGTGCATAGGTTTACATGTGATTTTTTGATACAGGCATACACTGTGTAATGATTCAATCAGGGAAATTGGGGTATCTGTCACCTGCAGCATTTATCATTTCTTTGTGTTAGGAACATTCCAATCCCTAACTCCAGTTCTAACAGTAAATTATTATTGATGTGTCAGTCATCTTCCTGTGCTATCAAATACTAGATCTATTCATTCTAACTACATTTTTGTACCCATTATCCATCCCCACTTCACCCATGCCTATTTGCTTTGCTTTCCAACCTCTGGTAACCATCATTCTATCCTATATCTCCATGAGTCCGATTGTTTTAATTTTTAGCTCCCACAAATGAGTGAGAGCACAAGAACTGTGTCTTTCTGTGTCCGGCTTATTTCGCTTCACGTAATGTCCTCCTCTTCCATCTATGTTGTCGCAAATAACAGGATTTCCTTCTTTTTTAATCACTAAATAGTGTTGTTTAAATGTTTTATTTATTTATTTATTTATGAGCTGGAGTTTTGCTCTTGTTGCCCAGACTGGAGTTCAGTGTAGCACGGTCTTGGCTGACTGAAACCTCCGCCCTCTTGGTTCAAGCGATTCTCCTGTCTCAGCCTCCCGAGTAGCTGGGATTGCAGGTGCCCACCATCACGCCCAGCTAATTTTTTGTATTTTTAGTAGAGACGGAGTTTCACCATATTGGCCAAGCTGGTTGCAAACTCCTGTCCTCAGGAGATCCACCCACCTCAGCCTCCCAAAGTGCTGGGATTACAAGCATGAGCCACTGTGCCCGACCTAAATGTTATTTTTTGGAACAGTTTTAGATTTACAAAAAATTAGGATGACAATACAGAGTTCACAAAAGCCTAGCACCCGGTGTCTTTTATTATTATTATTATTATTAATTTTTTTTTTTTTTTTTTTGAGGTGGAGTCTCGCTGCCTTCCCCAGGCTGGAGTGCAGTAGCGCGATCTTGGCTCACTGCAAGCTCTGCCTCCCGGGTTCATACCATTCTCCTGCCTCAGCCTCCCGAGTAGCTGGGACTACAGGCGCCGGCCACCACACCCGGCTAATTTTTTTGTATTTTTATTAGAGACAGGGTTTCACTATTTAGCCAGGATGGTCTCGATCTCCCTCATGATCCGCCCACCTCGGCCTCCCAAAGTGCTGGGATTACTTAGACTGGGATTCTGTGTTTTTTGGGGAGGAAGATCACAGAGGTAAAGTGTGTGCCACCACACCCGACGGTTTCCTTTATTATGAACTGTATTAGGCCTTTCTTGCATTGTTATTTACACCTGGAGCTGGGTAATTCATAAAGAAAACAGGTTTAATTGGCTCACAGTTCTGCAGGCTTTACAAAGAAGCTTGGTGCTGGCATCTGCTCAGCTTCTGGGGAGGCCTCAGGAAGATTACAGTCATGGTGGAAGGTGAAGTGGAAGCCGGAGTCTCACACGGCCAGAGTGGGAGCAAGGGAGAGAGTTGTGGGAGGTGCCAAACACTTTTAAACAACCGGATCTCATGAGAACTCACTCACGATCATGAGGATAGCATCAAGGCATGAGGGATCTGTCACCATGACCAAATCACCTCTCAGCTGGCCCCATCTCCAACACTGGATTACATTTCACCATGAGATGTGGTGGGCACACAGATCCAAAGCATATCATTAACATCTTCCCTTAGCATGGTACATTTGTTACAATGAATACACCAATATTGATGCCTCATTATTAACCAAAGTCCCTACTTTATTCAGATGTCCTTAGTTTTTACCTAATTTCCTTTTAGTTTCCAGTATCCCATCCAGGGTATATAACATTTAGTCATCGTGTCTCTTTAGGTTCCTCTAGACTGTGAGTTTCTCAAACTTTCCTTGTTTTGACAGCTCTGACAATTTTGAGGTGTACTGCTCAGGCGTTTTGTACAATGCCCCTCAATTAGGATTCGTCTGATGTTTTTCTCATGATTAGACTGGGATTCTGTGTTTTTTTGGGAAGGAAGATCACAGAGGTAAAGTGCCATTTTCATCACATCATATCAAGGGCACATGCTAGCAGCATGACGTCACTGTTGATGTTGACCTTGGTCACCTGGTCATCTAGTAGTGTTTGTCTAGTTTCCCCACTGGGAAGTTCCTCCCTCCACTCCCCACTTTCCACACTACGCTCTTTAGAAGGAAGTCACCATACATAGGCCATACTTAAGAAGTGAGGACTTAGCTTCTTGAGGGTAGAGTGGCTACATAGATTAGTTATAATTATTCTGCACAGGAGATTTTTCTATATTCCCCCATGATTGATATTTATTCAATTATATACTTATATTGTGATGGACTTCTGCGTTTTTAAAATACTTTGGGTTGTAATCAAATACTGGGTTATTATTTTTTAAAAATAGTTCCAACTTTGGCCACAGGAGCTCTTTCTGTTGGATCTCATATCCTTTTGCCATGACTCTGAGGTAGGAGGCAGGACTCAATTCCAGAGGCAGGGCTTGGACACTGGACCAAATTGAGGACTAGCTAAAACAGAGATGGGGTAGAAGTACCTTTCTATAAGACATACCCACCAGTGTGCCATGGCAACATACAGAAGTTATCACCCCTTTCTAAGGCTACAACTTGACAACCTGGAAGTTACCACCCCTTTTAAAGAATTGTCTGCATAATCTGCCCCTTAATTTGCATATAATTAAAAGTAGGCGTAGCTACAACTGCAGAACTGCCTCTGAGCTGTTACTCTGGGCACATTCGCTATGGGGTAGCCCTGCTCCACAAAGAGCAGTACCTCTGCTGCTGCTTATACACTGCTGCTTCAACAAAAGTTACTGTCTAGGCCAGGCACGGTGGCTCACACCTATAATCCCAGCACATTGGGAGGCCGAGGTGGGCAGATCATTTGAGGTCAGGAGTTCAAGACCAGCTTGACCAACACAGTGAAACCCCGTCTCTACCAAATACAAAAATTAGCTGGGCATGGTAGCAGGTGCCTATAATCCCAGCTACTTGGGAGGCTGAGGCAGGAGAATCGCTTGAACCCAGGAGGTGGAGGTTGCAGTGAGCCGAGATTACACCATTGCACTATAGCCTGGGTGACAGAGCAACACTCCCTGTCAAAAAAAAAAAAAAAAAAAGTAGCTGTCTAACACCACTGGTTCGCCCTCGGATTCTTTCCTGAGCAGAGCCAAGAACTCGCCCAGGCTAAGCCTCAATTTTGAGACTCACCTGCCCCGCATCAGCTCTGCTACTGTTTTTTTGTTGTTGTTGCTTGAAGCCCTTACTTTCTTGCACTACAAGAGGCTCCAGTCTCTCCTTGGTCACCTGGAAGGGATAGTAGAGGAGAGCCACTTACTAAAACTGTGTAAGACACTGGCGCACAAGCAGCCCTGCTGAGATCCCTCCTGGGCGAGTATAACACAAGCTGGTGGAGGGCCCTCCTCTACTTCTACATCTGACCCTGGCAGTCTTTAGTGTTCTCTCTTTACGCCCCTTCTCTTTTTTGCACCGTAAAGTCTCAAGTATCTCAGCTGACATGTGGTGCCCACTGGATGTCAGTGCCTAAGAGCAGAATGGTGGAGAACAATTTTTTTAATGAAGGATATTCATTGGAAGCCATTTCCCAATGCAGGTCTCTAAATTTTTTTATAAAAACAATTTATAAAGTTTACAGCAATTGCTATTAGCTGGGATGGGATGATGGGTATGAGTTTGTTTTCTCTTTTTTTAAGTTTTGAGGATTTCTGCAAAACTTTGATAGGCCGCTCTTCATTTTATGTTCATAATAGCATCTCAAGGAATATTTGATTAACCTCTGCCTTGAATTTCTGCAACTGTGATACAGTCAATTGGGTAGAAATAAGACTTTTTGCTGGGGGAAAGATGGGGAACATTGAGTGGCAGAGACAGAGGGCACGCGAGTACATTCTTCACTAATACTCTTAGTTATAGGAATATACACAACACTTTTCCCTTGATTGAAAACATATCCTGGGCCAGGCGCCATGGCTCATGCCTGTAATCCCAGCACTTTGGGAGGCTGAGGCAGGCGGATCATCTGAGGTCAGGAGTTCGAGACCAGCCTGGCCAACATGGCAAAACCCTGTCTCTACTAAAAATACACAGATTAGCCAGGTGTGGTGGTGGGTGCCTGTAATCTTAGCTACTCAGGAGGCTGAGGCATGAGAAGAATCGCTTGAACCCAGGAGGTGGAGGTTGCAGTGAGCTGAGATTGCGCCACTGCACTCCAGCTTAGGGGACAGAGTGAGACTCTGTCTCAAAAAAAATAAAAACCATATTCCTCACAAAGAATGTAAGCCCCATGAGGGCAAGAACCATGCCTACATTGTCCATCCCTTTATTGTCAGGTTTTAGAACGTTGTAGGTGTTCAGAAAATTTGTTTGAATGTGGGATCGATATGTTTATTACGTGCATGAACATATTCAACATCTATTGCTTCAAAAATAGATTCTTTACAAATAGAAACAGTGCTCTATTCATTCAAGTATATTATTCTTACAAATGTATTAAAGTATTCATAATCAAGAAGAATATATTCATAAAGACAGTTGTTAAATATTCATAAGGATGTTTCGTAAATATTTTACGAACAAATTTCAGGAAGATTTCATGAACAAATTACGAAGTAATTTGAGGAATGTGTACATGAAAAGTTTTTGAAGAACATCTGGAGAAGAAAGTACTAATAAGGAAAATATTTTAATAAGAAAAGCTTCAAGATGAAGAAAATATTCATGAAGAGTGTTCCTCATCTTCCCCTCTGCCTCTGCAGCTGGGCTGTTTTGCCTTCCCCATTTCATTCTTTCCTTGAAGAAGTTTCCTCTGCCCAGTTCTTCCAGCTGCAGGGACAAGTTCAGCCGTCACAATTTTAATGTTTCCAACACATATAATTAGCAAGTAAAAATTCTTGAAATATCATTATATTTTCCTATGTATAAAATATAATGCAAGCAATAATGTACTGCCTTGCCCTGCTATTTAACCTGTTATTTGGCATGTCTTATTTCTCTTGTTTACTACAAATCTCTTTTGAAATATTTTTTAGAGGCTGGGTATTGCTATGTCTCCAAGGCTGGAGGGCAGTGACTGTTCACAGGCACCATCACAGTGCATACTCATGACCACACTGCAGCCTCGAGCCATCCTCCTGCCTCAGCCTCCTGAGTAGCTAGGACTACAGATGTGCATCACTGTGCCCGGCCTATTTGTTTTTTCATACCACACATTTCTTAAAAGCAGAGACCTCATTTTATGCTTCTCTGTAATTCTCATAGGGAGCATTTAGCATCTAATAGGTGAATGCATATATTCTGTTGATTATGTCATGAGTTGTTGTTTTTTTTCAAATCATCTTTGCAGATATATTCTCTGAGGCAAACTTAAATTTTTTTTTGAATCACAAAACCAGATCATAAAGTTGTACCTTTACTCTAAAAGCTCTTTTTAGCATTCCATGAGGACAGCGGCATTCTTGCAGAGGACAGTAGCACTCAAAGCAGAAATGGATGGGCATCTGTTTGGAAGCCCACAGGGCACTCAGTCCTGATAACAGAAGAGTGGGATAGATGACATCCATTCTGGTGTCACAATTCTGGGCACGTTTGAATTAAGGGGCTTTATTGCTGCATCTTGGCAATAGTCGGAAAGGATCTTTAAAAGCATAGTGCTTAAAGTGGTTAAGAGAAGGAATTCAGGTGGTTTATGGAAACCCGGATCAGTACTGCAGTCTAATATACAGGCCCTCTTGAAGCAGAAGACTTTTTCAACTGGGGTTTTTAAAACCTCGCCCTTAAGAAGCATTGGAAGAGAGAATGTTTATTTTCTGCAGGCGGAGGCCTCCAAAGGCAGGTGGCTGGCATTTTTACTCAGTAGTGTCCTGCTGCAGCTGTCTGAAGAGCCACAGGTGGCTGCAGTTGGAGAGGGCTTCTCCTTCCTCCTCTTCTCCCCCACCCCCGCAACCCTGACATGCCTCATGCTTGTCATTCAAATTTATCATTCAAACCATAACACAATGCTATGTGGGTAGCTCAGCTGTCTGAGAAAGGATCAGAAAACCCAACTCTAATGGGCTGATGAATGGAAAATACATTACTGATGTAACACTCAAAGGACGCTCTTGCTTTATTTCACCCGAGTGGAATGGAAATGTGAGTAAATAGGATGATGAGCAGCGGATAGTGTCGTTTGTAAATGAAAACGTCAAAGGGTGATCTCTTTTGCTTTTTAAAATCTTGTACTGTTTATCTTTGACGTGTATACTTTAAAGGATAATAAAATATTTTTCTCACACTAGAGTACACAGTTAAAATAAATATTATTTTTTCATAAGTGTTCAGTACCTGAATTGTTTTTATATAAATGTACTTTTAGTTTTTTAGTTTATTCAAATGTCATTTAGTACATTTTGGACAAGAATGAAATTAAATTATAATGTTCACATTAAGTAGAGTACCAGATAAAATACAGGACACCTAACTTTGAATTTAAGAAAAATGATGAATAATTTTTGTTATGTCCATGCACTATTTGGGATATAAACTCAGGCACTACATAATGACATTTCAGTCAACTATCAACTGCATATATGATGGCGGTCCCATAAGATTGCAATAGAGCTGAAAAATTCCTATTGCTTAGTGACATCATAGCCATCATAGTGTCATAGCGAAATGCATTCCTTATGTGTTTATGGTGATACTGGTGTAAATCAACCTACTGCAGTGCAGTCATATAAAAGTCTAGCATATATAGTTATGTATAATATATAATACTTGATAATGATAATAAACAACTATGTTACTGGTTTATGTATTTACTATACTTTACTTTTTATCCTTATTTTACAGTGTGCTCCTTCTATTTATAAATAAAAGTTAGCTGTAAAATAATCTCAGGTGGGTCCCTCAGGTGGGATTCCAGAAGAATGCATTGGTACCATAGGAGATGACAGCTCTGTGTATGTTATTGCTCCTGCAGACCTTCCAAAGAGACAAGATGTGGAGGTGGAAGACAGTGATATTGAGGATGCTGACCCCATGTAGCCCTAGGCTAATGTGCGTGTTTGTGTCTTAGTTCTTAACAACAAAAAAGTTTAAACAGCAAAAAATAAAATAAAAAATTAACAATAGAAAAAACTTATAGAAGGAAAGAAATATAAATAAGAAAATATTTTTGTGCAACTGTACAATGTGTTTGTGTTTTAAGCTGTTATTACAAGAGTCAAAAAGTTTTAAAAAATTCATTCTACTATAAAGATACATGCACACGTATGTTTATTGCAGCACTATGCACAATAACAAAGACTTGGAACCAACCCCAATGTCCATCAATGATAGACTGGATAAAGAAAATGTGGTACATATACACCATGGAATACTATGCAGCCATAAAAAAGAATGAGATCATGTCCTTTGCAGGGACATGGATGAAGCTGGAAGCCATCATCCTCACAAACTAACACAGGAACAGAAAACCAAATACTGTATGTTCTCACTCATAAGTGGGAGTTGAACAATGAGAACACATGGACGCGGGGAGGAGGGAGGGGAACAATACACACTGGGGGCTGTTCGGAGGTAGGGGGCAAGGGGAGGGAGAGTATTAGGACAAATACCTGATGCATATGGGGCTTAAAACCTAGATGAAGGGTTGATGGGTGCAGCAAACCACCAAGGCACGTGTATACCTATGTAACAAACCTGCACATTCTGCACATGTATCCCAGAACTTAAAGTAAAATTAATCTATCTATATATAAAATATTTTTTAAATTAAAAAGTTTTATAAAGTAAAAATGTTATAGTAAGCTAAGGTTAATTTATTATTAAAGAAAGAATATTAAAAAAAGAAATTTTTAATAAATTTAATAAATCCCCCCTATAGAGTCTATACTAGTATACAGTAAGGTCCTAGGCCTTCACATTCACTCATGACCCCCTCACTGACTCAACCAGAGCAACTTCCAGTCCTGCAAGCTCTGTTCATGGTCAGTGTCCCACACAGGTGTACCATTTTTTATCTTTTTTTTTTTTTTGAGCCAGAGTTTCACTCTTGTTGCCCAGGCTGGAGTGCAACAGCACAATCTCGGCTCACTGCATCCTCTGCCTCCCAGATTCAAGCGATTCTCCTGTCTTAGCCTCCCGAGTAGCTGGTATTACAGGAGCATGCCACCACGCCTGGCTAATTTTTGTATTTTTAGAAGAGACAGGGTTTCATCATATTGGTCAGGCTGGTCTCGAACTCCTGACCTCAGGTGATCCACCTGCCTCGACCTCCCAAAGTGCTGGGATTACAGGCATGAGCCACTGCACCCGGCCCATTTTTTATCTTTTATACTATACTCTACTGTACCTTTTCTATGTTTAGATACACAAATACTTATTATGTTACAATTGCCTGCAATATTCAGTACAGTACTATGATGTCCAGGTTTGTGACCTAGGAGCCATAGGTTCTACCATGTTAGCGTAAGTGTATAGTGGGCTCTACCATCTAGGTTTGTGTAAATACAACCTGATTTCTCCACAAGGGCGAAGTCACCTAAGGACACATTTCTTAGAACATATTCCCATTGCTAAGTGATGAATGACTGTGCTTATACTCAAAAATTACTCATTGTTTATCCAAAATTCATAACTGGGTGGCCTGTATTTTTGTTTGCTAACTGTGGCAACCCTATCACCAAGGCAAATTTCACTGGAAGAAATTTGAAGCTGTCAATACAGTTTTTAATCAAGCACATAGACTTTTATTCACACTTGAAAATCAACCTTACATCATCCAGAGAGTACATATGCTGTCTCCAGCTCCTTGTTTCCCCTTGGCCCTCAGCCCATTCCAATCTGCCTCACAGAGCCCCATCACCCCATGGAAACAGGTGTCTTCATGGTCACCAACACGTTCCTTGTTGCCACACCCAATGGACACTTTTCTGTACTCATGTTAACATCTCAGCTGCATTCTGCAGTGTTGACCTCCTTCTCTCTTTTGAAAGAATTCGGCTCTGGCTTCTGTGACCCCCTTCTCTGTCCTGGTTTTCTCCTTATCTAGCCACTAATTCTCATCTCCTCTATCAGATCCTTCTCCTCTAACTCCAAATTGGGAACTCCTCGTGGCTTCGTACAAGGTTTCCTCCATCCTCCTCTGTATCAACACTGTCCAACAGAACTCTCTGTGATGATGGACATGTCCTCTTTCTGTACCATCCAATGCAGTAGCCACTAGCTACATATGGCGACTAAGCACTTGAAATGTGACTAGTGTGACTGAGGGATGGAATTTTAAATTTTATTTAATTTTTTAAATGTTTTTAATTGAGAGTTCCACTCTGTCACCCAGGCTGGAGTGCAGTGGCACAATCTTGGCTCACTACAATGTCCACCTCCCGGGTTCAAGCGATCCTCTTGCCTCAGCCTCTGGAGTAGCTGGGATTACAGGCATGTGCTATCACAACTGGCTAATTTTTGTATTTTTTGTAGAGACTGGGTTTCACCATGTTGGCCAGGCAGGTCTTGAACTCCTGACCTCAAGTGATCCACCCACCTTGGCTTCCCAAAGTGCTGGGATTACAGACATGAGCCTCTGTGCCCAGCTAACTTTTATTTAATTTTGATTAATTTATATTACCACATATGGCGAGTGTCTACCATGTTGGACAGTACAGCTCTAGATTATCTTAGTAGGTGAGCTACTATTGGCTTTAAAAAGCAGCTTTATTCTTATGATCTCCTGATATTTATCCATATCTCTAATCCTCCACAGAGCTCCAGGGTTGTGTCCATCTGATAGCTTTGATGACTCACAAGCATTAAGGGACCATAACTGTTCTTTTCTTAGCTGTCAATACTTCAGGAATGGTACCACCAGTTACTCAGTTTGTTGAAGCCAGAAAATGAGAGTAGTTCTTTATTTTTCCTTATTCCTTACTATCCACACCTAAATCATAAGTAAGTTCCACGGATGTTACCTCCAACTTACTTTTTTTTTTTTTATATAGGCACCCTATTTACTTTTATTACCTGGCAGGATTTGCAGGATAATTACCCAGAACTGGCATATTGATCCAGATTTTTACATTACCCATGACTTTTTATCTCTTCCGAGCTGCAGGAGATCACTACTTGATTCAGGGGAATAAGCAGGGTTAGCCACAGGTTAGGAAATCTGCATAGGGACTGTGTAGACGAAGTAGGAGGCCAGTCATCCCCAAGGGGCTTTTATTGGCTCTGCAAGTCAAGCTTGATTCCTTAAAGGGAAACACACTTCCAGTCAAAGCTTTGGTAAGACAATCAGTTTCTCCAATTGTGTCTTCAGACTTCTATTGGTGTAGTGCATGCAGTTAACTCCCGTTTGACATTCATGAACATTTCAGCTCTTCATGAGTCCTGCACGTTTTTTCTCTATTCCAATGTTGCAATCTTCAAAGCTGTTAGAAACCCTTCAAAACTATTAGAAACGATCCCAGATGGGTCCCTAAAATGAAGCAGCGTCATTGTCTGGGGTAAATATCTGAGTTTCGTCGTCTCACACCAAGGAAATTGAAGACGTGTACACACAAGAAGTGAGTTTAAGAGCTCAGGTTTAATAGGCGAAAGAAACAGAAAGGAGAATAGTTCTCTCTCCTGCAGAGACAGAGGGGCTCCCGAGTGGGTCTTCCCCCCAAATTACATTTTGAATCTGTCTACTTCCTTCCATCTCCACCGCTACCATCTAGTCCAAGCCACCATTTACTGCCTGGACTACTTGCAGTCATCTTCCTGCTTCCTAAACCCAGCTTTAATCCAGTATCTATACAGCGTTGGGATGATTCCTCTCAAAAGATAAATTGGATCATGCCACTTTTCTGCTAAAAATTCTTCAATGGTAGCTGGTGTGGCAGCTCATGCCTGTAATCCCAGCACTTTGGGAGGCCAAGACAGGTGGATCACGAGGTCAGGAGTTCGAGACCAGCCTGGCCAAGATGGTGAAACCCCATCTACTAAAAATACAAAACTTAGCCGGCGTGGTGGCACGCGCCTGTAATCCTAGCTACTCGGGAGGCTGAGGTAGGAGAACCGCTTGAACCTGGGAGGCAGAGGTTGCAGTGAGCCGAGATCACGCCATTGTACTCCAGCCTGGACAACAAGAGCGAAACTCCATTTAAAAAAAAAAATTCTTCAGTGGTTTGCCATGGTTCTTGGAATAAAATCTAGATGCCCTGTATTGGACTTGCTTTCCATTTCAACCCAATTCATGCCATACTCCTATCAGTGATAAGTTGATCGCTCGTTAACTTGACACCCATATGCATCTCCTTAACGTACTAAATTTCCAAATAAAGACATGGTAGCTCAGCCTAACATGATGCAACTAACACAATGTAACTATCTGCATGCAACTGAAAATGTGTTAACCCCTTTTCCAGAATTCAGCTCCCAGGATTTCAACATTTGGAATTTTAATCTTTTGAGATTGTGGTTTTTGAGATTTTAGACATTAGGGATTTTGATCTTTCTGGATTTCAACATTTGGGATTATGGCATTCAGTATTGTGTCTTTTGGGATTATGATGGGCACCACCTGAAATCATGGGTTTGATGTGTTATTTATATCTTTTTCTATTATACATTAAAATAAGTCAGTAACTATTAAAATATTTGTGGACTGTCTAGACTCACTCTGTACCCCATGGGACCCTTGTACCACACGTTGGGAAACAATTGTGTCAGGGCCTCCAGTATGTCTGTTTACTCCCATCCCTGGCCCTTCCTCCCCATCCTGCCGGGATTCCTCAAAGTCCCACATTGGAACACGAACACTTAGAAGTAACAAAGCTCGCTCTGTGCCAAGAGCAATGCTTAAGTATAAATGCAATTTTATTGATAAAAGAGTACAATCAAAGCCAATATGATGTATTGGCTAAGAGCAGGGAGATGACCTGGATTCAAATCTTGGTCTCCCACTTGATCTATAAGTCATTTCACCTCCTCGGGTAGCTCAGGGGACAGCTGTGAGGATTAAATCAATTACATCAATTAATGTATGTCCAGAGCTTACAATGTCTGACACATGGTAAATGCTGATATATATATTAGCATTTTTTAAATGTTCTTTATTTTTTGAGACAGGGTCTAGCTCTGTTGCTCAGGCTGGAGTGCAGTGGTGCTATTTCAGCTCACTGCAACCTCTACCTCCTGGGCTCAAGCCATCCTTCCACCTTAATCTTCTGAGTAGCTGGGACTACAGGCGTGTGCCATCACACCCGGCTAATTTTTGTATTTTTTTTTGGTAGAGATACGGTTTTGCCATGTTGCCCACGCTGGGCTCAAGTGATCCACATGCCTCAGCCCCGCAAAGTGCTAGGATTACAGGTGTGAGCCACCGTGTTTGGCCAGTAAGTGCTATATAAATGTTAGATATTATTATAGCTTGTGAGTTTTGGCAATGGAAGTTCAAAGAAAAAAGTAACCAATGAGTGTACTAAGCATCTTTCCCTTTGAAAAAAATTGGTTGGTTAGAAACTCATAGGAGTGTACTCATACCTACTTAATCTTTTGGTAAGACTGCATGCATTTGTGATGTTTGAGTATTAAGCTTTTATGAATTAGTTGGATAATATAGAATGCTCAATGATTTAAAATGGCATCTGACTTACTACAATTTAGCTATACAAATTGATTATTCTATGCAAATTTGAGGATGATACTTTTAGGCACCCCTGCCTCAAAAATATATTGCTCATGTAGTTTATCTTTATTTGAAAACAGAATATTTTCAGTAAACATTAGTGAATATTGGGAGTAGTGCAAAAGTGTGTGTGTGCACACACCAAATGTTTTAAAAAGGCTTTCTGTTATGACAGAATGCAACAACAGGTATTTTGCAAATAAACTACAAAACAGTCAAACTAATACTTTTTTTTTTTTTTTTTTTTTTGAGACAGGGTCTTGCTCTGTTGCCCAAGCTGGAGTGTAGTAGCACAAAGATGGCTGACTGCAGCCTTGACCTCCTGGGTTCAAACTATCCTCCCACCTTAGCTTCCCAAGTAGCTAGGACTACAGGCACACTGCCATGCCCTGGGGTCTCTCTCTGTTGCCCAGAGATGAGGCCTCTCTCTGTTGCCCAGGCTGGTCTCAAACTCCTGGGCTCAAGCAATCCTCCTGCCTTGGTCTCCCAAAGTGTTGGGATTACAGGCATGAGCCACCTCTCTTGGCCTATTTAATATGTTTTAATGTTTCATAACAACTGTTTCCCAGATCATAATATGAACAATTTTTTTCCTATTTCTGTTTTGAAGTAAGTCAAGAGTTGGCTTCATTACTTTAAAATGTCCTTGTTACATTTAATTGAACATTATCAATTACCTTTATGAAGAATAACAGAGGAACCATAAAGCTATATTTTAGCAAAACATTTTAATTCTGATTCTGAAACCTAATCAGAAAAAAATGTATTTAGTACAATGATAATCCACTAAATACAAATCATTGTTAGGCTGTCTCTGTTACGGAAACTATCATGTTATGAAAAGGTATTCAGCTAATATGAATCTTTTAAAAACAACTGAACTTTACCATTGCTAGAGATTTTTTGAAAAGCTGTAGATATATACGTAGGAGATAAAACAATCAAAATTACTTCCTGAAGCTAGTTTAACAGGTTCTAAATGCTAAACAAAAATTTCATGAAATGACTCAGGAGATAAGACTGTAAAAATTTCCTCCTGAAGCTCTTTTGGCAGCCTCTGGGGATGTGAAATTCCCTAAGGTGCTCTAATGGGAAAAACCCTAGAATAAGAACCAGAATCCTTGACTTCTACTCCCACTAGTAAGCTAAGTGAACTTAGGTCAGTATTTAACCTCCTCCAGTTTGCTTATTGGTTCATTTGAGAGACTCACACTTTTCCTGAGTTACTTCTATGTATTGTAGCCAGTTTCAAAATGCTGTGTGAAATTTCCCATATTATCTAAACATTTCCAACTGATTATTTTCTCAGCCACTCAGCCTTTTTCCTACGATCTGTGTTTCTTTGCACATAAGGTGAATCTCCCCACTCAATAAGAGATCATTGCCATTTCACATTTCCCTGCCTCCTGCCTGCATGCACACTGCTATTATGTTGTCCCCTGGATTGTCTTTCAAAAATCCTCATTGTTATAGGTAAAGAAGGGACCCACTCTATCTGAGTAACTGATTGCACAGCCCAGCCCAGACAGACACACATCCCAAGTCTCTGCTTCATCTGTCCTAGAGGAAACTGGCTCGTGGGGAAGAGCCACAGCGGGTCTGATGGCCCGGCAATCTCCTGCAATTTTCATAGGAAGTGGCCCTGAAGGAGAGGTAGCCCTGGTGACTGTCACTGGAGGACCCCAGGCTTCTGGATAGACAGACATCCCAGTATCTTCAGGAGTGTAGTTACAGCTCGAAAGGCTCTTCAACTCTCGCACACTGTCACTGTATTTCATAGCAGGGGGCTGGTAGGCCTGGTAGGACACTTTAGTGGTGGTGGTAATCACAGTTTGTAGGGCAGGGGCACCTGGTGGCGGAGTCGTGAGGTACCTGCAGGGAAGCTCTGGGTTATAATAAGGGCGAGTGGCCATGGCCTGAAACTGCCCATGGTCAGTCCTCTCCACAAGGCTGGGTTTTCCAAGAGCTGGTTTCCAGCCATGCTCTTTGTTGGTGAAATCAAAGCTCCTCTCATAGCTGCTGTATGAATTGACATTATATTGTAGTGTGTTCAGATGAACCCAGTCTGTGTCATTAGGGATACTGGTGGAATCCTTATAAAGGGTGGGATATGGGCTCGTATTTGTATAACCAGGGTTTGCCAATTCATAGCTGCAAGGTGGCCTAGGCAAATAGATTCTTGGGCTTGAGTATTTCTGAAAGGGTGGCATTTTGTCTCCTTGAAAGATGGCTAGGTCACAGGTAGCTTTGTAAGAATCAGAGTTTGGGAAGGAAGGGCAAGGCTGCCCTGGAATAGGGAAGCTGGTTTCAGTAGCTATATCAAAGTCTTCTGGATTTTCCAAGGGAGGTATGTTGCTGAAATGACCACTGCTGTCTTGATTTTCTTCTGCCTAGAAAAATGATACAAACACAGACACATGCTATGTAAATCGTGTGGACACCCTCACCTGTAACAATAGCCAACAAGTAAGTAAAAACAGACATCCATGTGCTGGGCTCTGTGTTGTGAACATGGCACTGCCCAGGTACGTGATTTAAGCACATGGTCCGAGGGTTGCTAAGCTTGAGCTCTCTCAGATATAAATACCAACAACTGAATGAGGAAGGTCCATGGTAGCCAGGTAGGATGCTTCTGAGTGGTAGATGGTACTGTTCTCACTCATACTGTGTTCCTAATAGTGGAGACTTAGGAGCCACACAGGCCTGGGTTCAATTCCTGACTCTGTCCCTCATGAATTGTACAAGCCACTTAACCTCTCTGAGCCTCAGATTCTTCATGTTAAAAATGGAACTTAATCATAGTAACCTCATTATAGAGTTTCTGCAACCATTAAATGTGTGAAACTCTTCGACCAGTGCCTGGCACATAGGAAGTGCTAGAAAGTGTCAGTTTCTGTTATCCTTACACTAACATTCTGCCTGCTTGGCAAGCTTTGGTTGAAAAGGAAAACTGAATTAAATTGCGCAGAGAAATTTTATCCATTCTTATGGATGAAATAATGGAAAGGACCCTCTCAAGGGTACACTGACAATGTCCTGTTGGTAGGCACATATTTCTGTCTTTATTACTGTTGCATAATCGGCCTTATATTAGGATGTCAGCACACTGACATATAAGGACTGTATCATTGCTTGTAGAGATTGTTGCTTTTTCTTTTAAGGAGAAGAAGGGATTAGAAACCCTATCCAAATGTTGACTTAATGATATTTTGTTACAGACATATAATTTTCACATGAAATCAAACCCTTGTAATTAATGTATGACCTTCATATTTTGCATAATGATCAGCGTATCTTGGGATGAAAATGAGCTGAGACCGCTGTGCACTGTCAGCTCCCTGTTACCTCGGATTCTTGAATTCTCTTTTTCTGGGGTTGGTAGAAAGAGGCCATTTGTCTCTTGATGGCGCTTCTTCTAGCTTCTGTCTCCGATTTGCTCTCCGGTCTTGGGTGATCATGAACTCCCTTGGCCTGCAATAAGGAGAAAATGAATCATACATTTGTGCCTCAAAAGGAAGCTGATGATGTTGCCCAAAAATTGATCATGCCTTTCCCAAGATCTCAAGTCTTTAGTTTTGTTTCTTTCAAAATGACAGAAAAAAAAAAAATCTCAAACAAATAAAACAGCCTCAAGAATTGACATCTTAAAAGATCACCGGCAATCCCTTCACTCTATTGAAAGAACTATAACTATGACTTGGTTTACCATCTGTGGACCTTAAAGAGCACAAAGTAGTGAGCAAATTTCTAGGCTCCCGCTAGGTCCCTGGGGAGCTCTAGCACCTATTTCTGGCCACTAGGGCTGTATTTTGTTTGGCCCAGGGTTCCCAAGGCACATGATAGGTGGTTTGGTATTTATGGTCTGATGAAAAGTATCCATCACAAATTGTGTTCTCACCTGACCTACCTGAAAAAAGATCGCGTTGCCGTCAAGCCGCCAAAAGTTGGTTACAGGGTATCCGCTGTGCCCTCGACAAGGAATCAACTCCAAAGCAGAATGACAGTTAGGGCATGCCTTCTCTGCAAAGCCCAGAAGGGAGAAATATTAACCCTGACCCCAGACCCTTCTGAAGAAAGAAAGGGCAAATTAGTTGGGAACAAAGAACTCATGCTTGGGCACAGTGGCTCACGCCTGTAATCCCAGCACTTTGGGAGGCTGAGGTGGGCCATCACCTGAGGTCAGGAGTTCAAGACCAGCCTGACCAACATGGAGAAACCCTGTCTCTACTAAAAACACAAAATTAGCTGGGTGCGGTGGCTCTCGCCTGTAATCCCTGCACTTTGGGAGGCCGAGGAGGGTGGATCACCTGAGGTCGGGAGTTCAAGACCAGCCTGACCAACATGGAGAAACCCTACCAAAATGCAAAATTAGCTGGGCATGGTGGCATGTGCCTGTAATCCCAGCTACTTGGGAGGCTCAGGCAGGAGGATTGCTTGAACCCGGGAGGCGGCAGTTGCAGTGAGCTGAGATCGCGCCATTGCACTCCAGCCTGAGCAACAGAGTGAGACTCCATCTCAAACAAACAAACAAAAACAACAACAACAAAAAGCTCATGACTCCAAGGTCACCCTCTCCCTGGCCCCGCGTCCTCACTCTGCTGTTTCAGCCGTGCCTTGTCGCAGATGGCTGGCCGCAGCTGCAGGCGGGAACCATCGGGCAGGGCGCAGGCCTGTGCACACACCACCACACCCAGGCACGACTTCTTGAGGATGTGGCCATTGTGGTTGTTGGTGTTGCGCATGGCCCAGCCGCTCAGGTGACGCTGAGCCTTCTTCTCATCGCTGCTGTAGATGAAGCGCACATAGCCATCAGGCCACTCTCGGAATTGGTCGAAGAGGGCCAGCTCCTAGAAGAGTACAGAAGTAAGGGTGGTTAGTTTATCCAGTCCAAACTGCACACGTTATGCTCTAAAATTTCTCCAAGCACATTAGGATAAAAACATGTTCCTTTTAAATCCAGTAATGTCAAATCCCAAAATGCCACTCTTTCTATTATATAAGACTTCCTGACAACCAGGTAATAAGTAATGTTTATATAGTGCTTATCTGTTAAATGCTAGACATGTATTAATTCATCTAGACTTCAAGTTACAGGCAAACAATTATTTCCAATTTACCGACGAGGACGTGGAGGTCCGAGAGGTTAATCAACTTGCCCAAGGTCATATCACATGGCTAGCAAGGTCTGGCTCTAGGATTTACACCCTGGCAGTCCCATTCCAGAGCCGGTACTTCTTACCACTATGTTATATCACTTCTTGGTGTGTTTAAATGTTGAAAACATTTTTAAGTTAAGTATCGAAGTACCAGGGGAAAAAGTGATTGGAATGTTCTATCCCTGAAATGTAATTTAACTGGTAAATATCTTTAAGTCAGTGCATTTTCTTCAAAAGCTCTTGGCTCTCCATGCCAAACCTGTGAGTCACATTAGCAGTGGCACCCACAGTAATGTCAGAGAAGAGAGAACAGCTTCTCTCCTTACTCTCAACTTGGCTCTCCAAGTTTAAAAGGGTACTGCAATGAAGGACTTAAGCCATGAGCTTTGGGGTGTGGGTGAGCTTGCCTGGCACTGGACTGTTCCCCAGAGCAATATGGGATTGTCATTCTCCTCAACAAAGAGCCACATGGCTGAAATAATAAGTTATTTCTAAAATACCGAGCATTGCCTTAGTATTCATATTTGGTAGTCTTTGTCAATTTAATGCATTATTTATACTGCAATAAAAGTCTCTTTTGCATATAAGTTTCACTGCATAATCACCCTTTACTGAGCACTTTCTTTTTTCTTTTTTTTGAGATGGAATCTCGCTCTGTCACCCAGGCTGGAGTATAGTAGCAAGATCTCAGCTCACTGCAACCTCTGCCTCCTGGTTCAAGTGATTCTCCTGCCTCAGCCTCCCGAGTAGCTGGGACTACAGGTGCATGCCACCACGCCTGGCTATTTTTGTATTTTTAGTAGAGATGGGGTTTCACCATATTGGCCAGGATGGTCTTGATCTCCTGACCTCATGATCCACCCACCTTGGCCTCCCAAAGTGCTAGGATTACAGGCATAAGCCACCATGCCCGGCCACTGAGCACTTTCTTTTATGTAATGTTTAGGGCTGCTTTCACACTACAATACAGAATTGTATTGCAAAGCCATATTATGCAATATATATAATTCTCACAATATCTTTGCAAGATGGATATCTTTACTCCTGTTTACTAAATAAGGAAATGGAGGTTCAATAGATAACCTTTCACAGTGGCATAGCTGGAATATAAACAGAAGATGGGTAGCGGCCAGACCCAGTAGCCTTGCTGGTGTGATAAAAGCTCAGAATAGTGTATCATAGTAGTAAGCCATTTGTATCTCCTCCGCACTCCTGCCACTCAGGAAAATTAGGTCAGACATTTGCAAAGCCAAAGTATTCACAGTTGGAAAATTCAGACTTGTATACATCATGAATACCACACATTCTAACAGTAATAAGGTAAATGAGTGATTTTGTTTCCAAAATTACAAAGATATGGTTGAAATCATTATTACTACCATTAGGTATTATTTATCTTTTCTCTGAAATATTACAATTGACATAAATTAGCACATCAGTGTAAGGTAAGACACAAGTGAAATATATAATGATGTACTATCAACTCCAAGCTTATACTAAATGCTAATATCTTTGTTTTAAAAGTGAATATTTTAACTTAAGGATCTTAGTAATGAATTGACAATTTTCCAGAAAACAGCCTTTCTTTAGTTCTCCCTTAAGGATGTAGACTAGGCCCCCATGCGTCACGCGAGCTACTGAGGTAGTGCCCCCGGCAGTGAAGCCTCAGAGACTGTATTTTTAAAATCAGAATAGAGGATGTCAAGGATTGGGTTTCATTTGTTCTAAAGTGTTGGCATGTTGTGTGTGTGTGTGCGTGCGTGTGTAAGCACACACACTCCACCTAAACCTGATCGTAGACCTGGAGGAGAGTTTGAGATGGTTATCTCACTCTACCACTTGATGACAAGTCGGTAAGTAGCCTGTGACTAAGGCAAATTCAAGGAGTCTCTCAAGGTCATACAGGCAGTTTAACTCGCTCACTTGGTTAGGCAGAGCAGGGCGATGCTAAGTTTCTTCACTTCACTATGTCCCAGTGTGCCTGGCCCTTTTGAGCTATTACACACATACTTCCGCTTAACAACCAGTCTCCTAAAACGAAGTTCGTATTTACATAGGAAGTCTACCAAATGCTTGAGAGACGAACCATAATTACATTATTTGGATGTGATTTTCTAAAATGCAAGATATGATTGTTTCCTGTGAAGATGTACATGGACAGAAACAGAATGAGATGCACTTGCTGTACTGTGGTCCACTTTCACGAAAGTGGTACCATGTGACTCTAAAGTAGGCAGACTTTAAAACAAAGGAGTGGGCTGGGCACGGTGGCTCACACCTGTAATCCCAGCACTTTGAGTGGCTGAGGCGGGTGGATCAGCTGAGGTCAGGAGTTTGAGACCAGCTTGACCAACATGGAGAAACCCAATCTCTACTAAAAGTACAAAATTAGCCAGGTGTGGTGGCGCATGCCTGTAGTCCCAGCTACTTGGGAAGCTGAGACAAGAGAATCGCTTGAACCTGGGGGATGGAGGTTGCAGTGAGCCGAGATCACGCGATTGTACCCAGCCTAGGCAACAAGAGCTAAACTTCGTCTCAAAAAACAAACAAACAACAAAAACCCCCCAAACAAACAAACAAACAAAAACAAAGGAGTAAAACACACCTAACCTACAAATGTATGGATCCAAAAAAGTGCTGACCTCTTTGAGAGGCGACACAATGTTGCAATGAATTACTATTCATCTGAACACCTATCAGGCACATTTTAGTTGCTGAAAAAATGACACATCTCTTTTATTCCTGTGCCACAACATTGCTGGAAGCCCACATTTGTAAATGGCTGGGAAGCAACTCTCATTCTACACCCCCCATCCCCCACAGCCCGGACTTCAGAGTCACTCAGTTTTGGCCCAAACCAGTATGACCAAGCATAATTGGTCATTCTCTGGAATTGGCTTCAAACCACTTCATTTACCACTTCATCCATCCCAGTTCATTCTTTGGACTTGGCTCCAAACCATTTTTGCTTTATTGAAATAAAGCAAGATACAACGAATTCACCCTAAAAGAATGATGATTTGCTTGTCATTAAAGAAGAAGTAAGTTTCGGGGACAGATGGCCTCGTTGGCATGACTATGGGGTCTCCTTCCTCTGGGCAGTCAGGCAGGTCTGAACAAATTGCTGAAGTCTGGCTATTTGTTTTAAATTTAGGTCATTAGATTCACTTTATAGTTGTACCTCATAGTTTTGCTGTATGAGAAGCAGTGGTATTTACATCTCTTTAGATTTTCTCATTAGCTTTCTCATGGATTTAAAGTAAATGAATAAGGAGAGAGGCACCTGATTTCTACCTTGGTTAACGGGAAGTGAAAGGACAGGCGTCCCGCTCTCCCCAGGACTGGGAATGTGGAGCCTGATCAACATTTCCTGCTGCTTTCCGCGTAATTTCAGGCAAGCACAAGGAAATTGCTGGGAGAAGACACACTTCTTCTTCTTTCTTTCTTTCTTTCTTTCTTTCTTTTTTCTTTTTTTTTTTTTGAGACAGAGTTTTGCTCTTGTTGCCTAGGCTGGAGTGCAATGGGGTGATCTTGACTCACAGCAACCTCCGTCTCCCGGGTTCAAGCGATTCTCCCGCCTCAGCCTCCCGAGTAGCTGGGACTATAGGCATGCTCCACCACGCCCAGATAATTTTGCATTTTTAGTAGAGACGGGGTTTCTCCATGTTGGTCAGGCTGGTCTTGAACTCCCGATCTCAGGTGATCCGCCCGCCTCGACCTCCCAAAGTGCTGGGATTACAGGCGTGAGCCACCGCGCCCGGCCGAGAAGACACATTTCTAAACCCAATTCAGCCTTTTGTGGAGTCCAGTTCTCTTTCTACATTGGAGGGGGCCTCAGAAACCCAGAAATTTTGCGTGTGTGTGTGTGTGTGTGTGTATGGTCCGTCCGCAGACTCTTCAAGAACTCGAATGCCATTCTCCCTCCCTCCTTCGGATGGACAGCGCCCCGCGTGCCCGCACACACCCGGTTCACTTACCTGAGGCATCTGCGGATCGTTGATGTCCCAGCTGAGCTGCATCCCGTAGGAGCACACGCCGACCGTATCCTGCACCGCGGCTGCCGGCATCTGCCCAACTCGCTGGCGCTTTCCGCCCAGGGTTCTGAAAAATAGAAGAAAAAAGGAGAGGTGCGCCAGGTGATTTTTTTTTCTCCTCTTTAAAGAAGAAAGTGGGGTATGTGTGTGAAGGGGAGGGGCAGAGAGAGAGAGAGAGAGAGAGAGAGAGAGAGGTTGTTTAGAAATCTGGAAGTTGGGGACAATGGTTATGGACCCGGGCGGGGCCCTGTCCTCGGCCGCGGTGCTGAACGGTCTCCACCCGAACGGTAGCATCGACGTCTGCAGCTGATCCCTCCTTTATAAAGATGCATCTCCGGGGGACTCCGCCCTGTTTCGCCTACCTCGCTAGCGCCCACGCTCCAGGGGCCGGTCACCACCTCCACCACAGACCCAGGAACGGAGGTGGAGGTTAAACTCAGCCCTGGAAGCAAAGGGAAACTGCAGCCAGGGGGTGGGGGTGGAGAGGGTAAGTTGGAATGTATCCTTTAAGTTTAAAACCTTATTATTTTCTTTTCTTTTCTTCTTTTTTGTCTCACTCCGTTGCCCAGGCTGGAGTGCAGTGGCGCGATCTCGGCTCACTGCAACCTCCGCCTCCCAGGTTCAAGCGATTCTCCTGCCTCAACCTCCCGAGTAGCTGGGATTACAGGTCCGTGCCACCACGCCTGGCTAATTTTTGTATTTTTAGTAGAGACAGGTTTTCGCCATGCGAAACCCTTACCAAGCTGGTCTTGAACTCCTGACCTCAGGTGATCAGCTCGCCTGGGCCTCCCAAAGTGCTGGGATTACAGGCATGAGCAACCGCACCCGGCCTATTTTTTTTTTTTTTTTTTTTCTAAACGCATCCAGCTTCCCTGATTTCGGAAAGGGGCTTAGATGGAGGCTTTGGAAGCAGAGGCTTTCCAGCAAAGTCCCCTGAGAGTCAACACTCAATTCCAGTAGAGCATGGGAACCGTGCATGGGCCCCTCTGACGTCCGCGCGCTCCCTACCCTGAATAACCGTGCCCATGCCTCCTAGTTACGGGTCAGCCCATTTTGGGCCTCCACTGCCGGCTCTTCCCCTAACTATTGTGCGTGTCTCGGAGTCTTCGCTCGGCTGTTTGGGATGTGTGAACTGGCGCCACGCCTCCGCGTATGCTCGCGAGCCCAGGCGCCTTCGCGCTCCCGGGGACTTCGGAGGGACCTGGCCCTGCAGGAACGGAGTCCTACGAAGTGAACCCGGAGGAGGTGGGGGGAAATGAGCCTGGGGTAGGTGGGAGCCTGGGGAAGGACGGAAAAGGGAGAGGGGTAAAGTCCCGAAGAACTCCTAGCTTTCTCCACTGCTTTGGCTCCCTCTGGGTCACAGCTTCCTTATCGGTTAAATAAGGGGTTATGGTTCGGGGAGCTCTCAGTTGCCACCCACCTGAACACAACTCTTTTTGAGACGGAGTCTCACTCTGTCGCCCAGGCTGGAGTGCAGTGGTGCAATCTCAGCTCACTGCAACCTCCGCCTCCCAGGTTCAAACGATTCTCCCGCCTCAACCTCCCGAGTAGCTGGGACTGCAGGCGCTCGCCAACGCAACCAGCTAATTTTGTATATTTAGCAGAGACGGGTTTTCCCCAAGTTGGCCAGTATGGTCTCGATCTATTTACCTCGTGATCCGCCTGCCTCAGCCTGCCAGAGTGCTGGGATTACAGGCACCGCGCCCGGCTCACAACTCTTTTAAAACTCTTAAAAAAAAAAAAACTTTACTGATATAGTCTTGGAAATATCACGATGAAATTGTATTTACTCCATTACAGTCTTGGGAGGCTTTGGGGGATTAGAGAATCGCGGTGGTGCGGGGGTGCGCAGGACAATGTGGGTTTTCCGGGGCTGGGACGAAACCTTCCTCATCTGAGCAGCCGTCTCGCCCAGGGCTACTACGGCACTTGGAGACCCTCAGTTAAAAAAAAAAAATCGATTGAAGTGACTAAAGTCACTCTGACTACGCCAGGGCCGGATTCTGGGCGGCCAGGGAAAAGGGCTTCTGGAATTTATTCCCCGTGCCCTTGGTTTGCAGCTGCACGTTTCCATTCCCAGCCCTAGCCAGAGAAGAGGAGCCAACTCCTCACGGCGAATTCCCTTGATAGAGGAGGATGAACCGAACCCATGACCCTCCAGACCTGGGGAGCGACGCGCCCTAGACCTCGGCACCGCAAAGCCCGCGCTCGGCACACGGACGGGTGCTGCGCGGGACTCTGCCGGGAGGGCGCCCATGCCAACGCCTCTTGCAGGATTAGTGCCTTCGGTTGGCAAAAGGCGGATAAAGGAAAAGCGAAACAACCTCAGGAAGCTAAGGGTGGTCCACACTCCCTGTCCTTTTACTTCCCCAGCCAAAGGCACAGTGAAGCTTGCTTAGAAAAGTCGATCCCGCGGCTAGGCGCTGTGGCTCATGCCTGTAATCCCAGCACTTTGGGAGGCCGAGACGGGAGTATCGCTTGAGCCCAGGAGTGCAAGACCAGCCTGGGCAACATGGAGAAATCCTGTCTTTCCAAAATAACAATAATAATTTTAAAAAGCCGGGCATGGTGGCGTGTGCCTGTAGTCCCAACTACTAGGGAGGCTGAGGCGGGAGGATCGCTTGAATCCAGGAGGCAGTGGTTGTAGTGACCTGAGATAGCGCCGATGCACTCCCGCCTGGGCGACAGAACGAGGCCCTGTCTCAAAAAAAAGAAAAGTGAAAGAGAGAGAGAGAGAGAGAGAGAGAGGGGGGGGGGGGGGAGAGGAGGGGAGGAAGGGGGGAAGGAAGGAAGGAAGGAAGGAAGGAAGGAAGGAAGGAAGGAAGGAAGGAAAAAGAAAAAAAAAAAAAAGAAAAGGCAAGAAAAAAGAAGAAAAGAAAAGAAAAAAGAAAAAGTATCCCGGTCTGTCACAGAAGCCGGCCAATGGCAGCGGACCAGCGAACTCTGTTGGGGAGAAAGGACAACTTTGAGCAGTTCCTCGCGATTTTTTTCCTCCCTTATCTTCAAGCTTGGGTCCTCCTCCCAAGCAAAGCTGAAGGGTCCTAGCAGAAGAAAGTGATGTGTTCATTCCCAGCCTCCTTTCTCCCGAAGTTCTCCCCTCCTGAAAGGTCCTGTCAGTCGTCAGGGTTTCTGATTAAAATCACTCTCAAATGGTCGCCACTAAGGTCCAGTTGGGAACGAAGAGATGTGTCTACTCTTCACCCACTAGTTTCATTCACAGATTTTCATCTTATTAACTGACTGCCAAAGGTCCCCGAAACTCCTGTTGATTCAGTTGCTTTTCGTGTTGTTTTGTCTTCCAAAATTGAATGAAAATTTACTGATCATCCATTTTAAAATATATTCTTTCATTAAATGTTGTAGTTTAAGATAACTTATCCTTTCAAATGTTCTAAAAATAACTTTAAAATGGTGACTTAAAGTTACCTCTGAGAATGCATAGAAATTAATTTTTGGTCTTATTGCAGTGCTAGAATAGTTCCTGTCTCTGTGCTTTCGGAATGTTCCTAGAGAGACCTGATCCGTCAAAAGGTAAATAAATAAAACTTTTTTATGTTAAAAGTAAATCAATTAATTTCTAAAGGGATTCTGGTATCCAGAGAAATGTCATAGAGCCTCTACCATATTTACTTTGAGAAGAATTAAAATATGCATTTCAAGTTCCCACAAATTATATTTGGGCAAAACATGTTAGTAAAAGAAGCTAATCAAAGTAAAAAAATAAATAAACAGGTAAAAGGTATTTTGCCTATTTCGTTATTTTTAATTTCTCTTAAAGATTTGAATGCATTGCACCATAGACTTTGGAAGGATATGTTTTCCCCCAAAAGCCTGAAAATAACAGATGATGAAGTTTGCTATCTAATATTATGAAAACTCTAATTTTTAATATTCTATTAAATAAAATTCATTTAAACTGTAGCATTTTGTTTATTGCTTCTTATTATTCTTTATTTCTTTCTTGCCCTGGTATTATATTTGTATTGATTCACAATAGTTTATACTCACAGCTGTTCCTGTATCGATTACTAGTTTAATATTACAAAACTCCATTAATTGAAAAGGAAGAAAACCTGCGTTTGAATTTCCTTGGTTTAGATTAAAATAGGTAAACTAATGTAAGAATATTTACATTATACTTGCCAGAAAATGGGTACGTCAGGCTTTGACACAAGCATTGTTTTGAACGGACTAGAAGTGTGTGCAAGTCCTGGGCTAACAGGGGTTCTGGTTATGTTATGTTTTGCTTTGGTGTAGACAAATATCTTCTGTACATATTATGACATGAAATACTCACAGGTCTAGTTATAATACAAGTTGATTTTTACACAAAGAATGTTTGGATTGGAGGGGTCTTTTTTTTGTTTTTGTGGAAAACTCCAATCCAATTTAGTTTTGCCACCGTGTTCATACAACTGGCCACCTACCCAAATCAGCCCAGCCATTGGTACGCATACTTGTCAGGTTAAAGGAAATAGGCAAAAAACCAAACCAAAACCAAAACAAACAACAACAACAACAAAAACTATTTGCTTTGATTAAAAAAAATTTTTTTTTCCCTTCCTCCGCACCACAGTACTTAAAAAACAACAAGCAAACACACTTTGTGTGTGTGTGAAATCAGGAATGTATTAATAATATCGGGTACAAGTCTGGTTACCATAGCAAAGGGTTCGGCTTCTGTCTACATACATCAATGGACCAAAAACTGCTTCTCTGGCTTATTTATTCATTTATTTATTTAGACAGGGTCTTACTCGGTCTCACAGGTTGGAGTGCAGTGGCGCGATCTCGGCTCACTGCAACCTCCGCCTTCCGGGTTCAAGTGATTCTCCTACCTCAGCCTCCCCAGCAGCTAGGGTTACAGGCACATGCTACCGCGCCCGGCTAATTTTTTGTATTTTTAGTAGAGACAAGGTTTCACCATGTTGACCAGACTGGTCTCGAACTCCTGACCTCAAGTGATCCACCCGCCTCGGCCACCCAAAGTGCTGGAATTACAGGCGTGAGCCACTGCGCCCGGCAGTTCCTCTGGCTTTTTAAAGCGGGGCGAAAACTTGGAACAGCTACCGCAAAGCGAACGACTATCTCTCTGGAATTTCGCAAATACGGGACGTTTAAACGACATAGTTCACATCCTTTGAGTGCTGGCTTTCTCTTAAAGGGTGTGTGCGTGCGCCCAGGTGGCTTGGCCTGTGTGCGCTAGTTACTTGCACGCTTTTCTTGAGTCTCAAACACGGAGCTCTAGTAAACTGCAGGGGCGGATTCATCAATTACAGTTGCGGAAGAGACTCGACTCAAAAAGCAGTCCGCCACCAGGGCTCTCGCAGCAGCGCCCCCAGCGGGCGGGTGTCTTGGGCCGGGAAACCGCAGAGGGCTGACCCAGCGCAGCAAAGCTGAGCGGCGCGACGCTTCAGGACCGAAGCCTCGGTATGCAAGCGGTGAGTGACCCCCGGAAGGCCCGGGCCTTTTGTCCACAGTCCGAGAGCGCGCGAGGGCTCGGGGTCCCTGGGGCTCAGGCTCTGCCGCCCTGAGGTGATCTCTCAGAGATCGGGCGCTGAGCACAGTCCCCCGCCACCTCCTTGGATTTGCTCGGAGTGTATTGGCAGCTTGCGATGAGACTAGGCAGAATAGAAACCTCGGATCCCTCGCTAAATAGCGCTCAGGGAAAGGGGAACCGGATAATTCGTGTTCGGAAAGCAATGAGATAGTTCTTTTCTAGTTGCTTTGCGTAGTTTCCTAGCCGGTTTTCCAGCCCTCTTTCCACCTTGCTGCGTAGAAAGTGCAATAGCGTTAAGCAGCCCGAAGTGCTGGGACTTCATTTAACCGAACGACAAAGGACAGCCCCTAAGATAAAGCTACAATTATTACTTATCAATAAATAATAAAAAGTAAAAACACGTGGAGTGTGAGCCCACCCAGGGACGCCAAAAACAACAAAGAAAAACCACTTGGGGCGTGTTTCTAGCATTCTTCTGCCTGGGTTCCTGGTGGTAGAAATTCTGATTTAATTGGTCTACGGTGGGCCGGTAGTTTGTTAGTTTGTTAGTGAGGACCCCAGGTGATTCTGATAGCCAGGGATAACTGCTTGCCTAGATTCAGGAACTCACTCTTGTTCTCCATAACGTCCATCTGTCATCTGGCGCCATCTTCCCAGCCATGGGGAAACAGATTTGGGACAGAAACCTTTCTAACATCAAGCTACGCTTAAATTCAGAGCACTTAAGCATAACCTCCTCACCATCCCTCTTACATTGAAAGCTGCCATTCACTGAACCATTTTTATGTGCCAGGCACTATGCTAAGAACATTACAAACATTCTGTCAGTCCTCACTCCAATCCTTCCGTATAGGTGTTCTCATCTTTTTTTTTTTTTTTTTTTTTTTTTTTTTTTTTTGAGACAGAATGTCATTCTGTCACCCAGGCTGGAGTGCAGTGGCGTGATCTCGGCTCACTGCAACCTCCGCCTCCCGGGTTCCAGCGATTCTCCTTCCTCAGCCTCCCGAGGAGCTGAGACTACAGGCGCCCGCCACCACGCCCGGCTAATTTTTGTATTTTTAGTAGAGACGGGGTTTCACCATGTTGGCCAGGATGATCTCGATCTCTTGACCTCATGATCTGCCCGCTTCGGCCTCCCAAAGTGCTGGGATTACAGGTATGAGCCACCGCGCCTGGCTATCATCATGTTTTTTAAATGAGGAGACTGAAGCTCAGACAATCTAACAACCTTTTCTGCCTAAACCATCCCACTTTCTGATTTTCCTGTCAAGTTCCTACCCACAAAAGTTGCCACATGATCTTCACAGAGGGGGATACCTTTCTGTGCACTGGAGTGGCTCCAGAAATTCCAGAAACAGTAAGCATTTCTTTGGAATTTGCAGAGTACTCACCACCAAGGCCAGAGACGGTTGAAAGGAGGTAGAAATAAAAATACACAGAGCATCTCTGCATATGAGTTAAACTGAAGGAGAGATGGGGCAGTGTCTATAGAGAAAAGAGGTAAAGAAGCGTAACATAAAGACTCCTGGGAATATTTTCTTTGGGATGGGAAGTATTTCCCACTAATTCAGAATTTGTTGACAAAACTTAGAAATTCTTTATAGATCCATAGCATAGTGTTTATTTGATGTCAGTTTGTGCTATGAATTAACACCCTTTTCTTTTTTCTTTTTTTTTTTTAAATGGAGTCTCACTTTGTCACCCAGGCTGGAGCACGGTGGCTCGATCTCGGCTCACTGCAACCTCCACTTCCCAGGTTCAAGTGGTTCTGCTTCCTCAGCCTCACGAGTAGCTGGGACTACAGTCTCACGCCATCATGCCAGGCTAATTTTTGTATTTTTTTTTTTTTTTTTTTTGAGATGGAGTCTTGCTCTGTCGCCCAGGCTGGAGTGCAGTGGCATGATCTCAGCTCACTGCAAGTTTCACTTCCCAGGTTCACACCATTCTCCTGCCTCAGCCTCCTGAGTAGCTGGGACTACAGGAGCCCGCCACCACACCCGGCTAATTTTTTGTGTGTTTGGTAGAGACAGAGTTTCACCACATTGGACAGGCTGGTCTCGAACTGACCTCGTGATCCACCCGCCTCGGCCTCCCAAAGTGCTGGGATTACAGGCATGAGTCACTGCGCCTGGCCTAAAACCCAATTTTAATTGTAGCTTTAGCTGTTCCTTCTATCTCACTTTTGCCTCTACTCAATTATCTACTAACACAATGGTTCTTTTTCTTTGCCTTTATCATTTATTTTTAATTGACACATATATTAATTGACACATAATAATTGTACATGTTAATAGGTGTAGTGTGATATTTCCATATGTGTATACAATGTGTAATGATCAAATTAGAGTAATTATGCATATCCATCATCTCAAACATTTATTTCTTTGTGTTGGGAATGTTCAAAGTCTACTCGTCTAGCTATTTGAAAATATACAGTAAGTTGTTCATTATAGTCACCCTACAGTGCTATCATACTCTAGAACTTACTCCTTCTTCCAGCTAGCTGTAATTTTGTGTCCATTAACTAACCTCTGCCTATCTCACCCTTCCCCTTTTCTAGTGACCACTATTCTATTCTCTACTTCTATGAGATCAGCTTTTTTTTTTTTTCTTTTTTTTCTTTTGAGATGGAGTTTTGCTCTTGCTTCCTCAGCTGGAGTGCAATGGTGCCACCTCAGCTCATTGCAACCTCTGCCTCCCGGGTTCAAACGATTCTCTTGCCTCAGCCTCCCCAGTAGCTGGGATTACAGGCATGTGCCACCATGCCCGGATAATTTTGTATTTTTAGTACAGACGGGGTTTCGTCATGTTGGTCAGGCTGGTCTCAAACTCCTGATCTCAGGTGATCCACCCACCTCGACCACCCAAAGTGCTGGGATTACAGGCATGAGCCACCACACCTGGCCAAGATCAGCTTTTTAGCCTCTAAATGTGATCAAGAACATGCAGTGTGTCTGTCTGTGCCCTGCTTATTTCACTTAGCATAATGTCCTCCAGGCTCATGCATGTTACCATGAATGACAGGATTTTGTTCTTTTTTTCTGGCTGAAAAGTATTCCACTGCGTGAATATATCACATTTTCTTTATCCATTCATCCACTGATGGACACTTAGGTTGATTCCATATCTTGGCTATTATGAATAGTGCTGCAATAAACATGGGAGTGCAGATATGCCTTTGCCATACTGATTTCTTTTCTTTTGGATATATCTCTAGGAGTAGGATTGCTGGATTTATGATAGTTCTGGCTTTAGTTTTTTGAGGAACCTCCATGCTGTTTTCCATATTGTCTATACTAATTTATATTCCTACCAACAGTGTACAAGAGTTCCTCTTTTTCCATATCCTTGCCCACATTTGTTGTTTTTTGTCTTGATAATGGCCATTCTAACTGGGGTAAGATAATATCTCATTTTGGTTTTGGTTTGCATTTTCCAATGATTAGTGATGTTGAGTATTTTTTCATATACTTGTTGGTCATTTGTATGTCTTCTTTGGAGAGATGTCTATTTAGCTTATTTATCCATTTTTAATTGGATTGGTTATTTTGCTGTTGAGGTGTTTGAGTTCCCTGTATATTCTGGATATTAATGGCTTGTTGGATGCATAGTTTGCAAATACATTCTCCCATTCTGCCGGTTGTCTCTTCACTCTATTATTTCCCTTTCTGTAAGAAGCTTTTTGGTCTGTATAATTTCATTTGTCTATTTTTGCTTTCATTGCCTGTGATTTTGAGGTCTTCTCCATAAAATCTTTGCCCAGACCAGTGTCCTAAAGTGTTTCCCCTATATTTTCTTCTGGTAGTTTCATAGTTTGGGATCTTAAGTGTAAGTTTTTAGTTTATTTTGAGTTGATTTTTGTATATGGTGAGACATGGGATCTGGTTTCATTCTTCCACATATAAATATCCAGTTTTCCCAGCACCAGTTATTGAAGAGACTATCTTTTCCCCATGCATGTTCTTGACACCTTTGTCAAAAATCAGTTGGCTATAAAGAAGTAGATTTATTTTGGGTTTATCTATTCTGTTCCATTGGTCTATGTATGTGTCTGTTTTTATGCCAGTACCATGCTGTTTTGTTCCTATAACTTCGTAGTATATTTTGAAGTCAGGTACTATGATGCCTCCAAGACACTTTTATTTAACTTTATTTTACAAGCTCTCATTCTGAAAATGGTTTATTAGTTCAAAACCTTTTACTTCTATTTTATAATCATCATTATAGAGTTTGTTTTGTATGATTATTTATTCAAATGATGTTTGCTTTGCTTCTTCTGATAGTTTGTATTGTATTTGTCATAGACCATGCTAAAGAAGGTTGGATAAAGTTTTTTTTTTTTCAAGTACTATTTTACTTAGATCAATAATATAAGCAAACAAAAATTTCTGTTCAGGAAAACAATACAAACCTTTATTTATTTATTTTTGCTTTATGTTTAAAACTTGAAATGCATTTCTTTGAAATAAAAATTGTTTTAAAAACATATTTTTATTCCACACAGAAAAACAAAGATCCTTTGCAGCCTATTAAGGAAGATAGGACTGGGAAGGCCCAGAATGATGCTTTCTGGGTAAAGATCAAGTTTCTTTCATAATGTGTGTGTGTGTGTCTGTGTCTGTGTGTGTATGTGTGTGTAAGTGTATGTATTCTTTCTAGTTCTGTGTTCCCTGGGTCATTAGCAAGATCGTTCCTCCAGTTGCTCAAATCAGAAGCAGAGAAATCTTTATTTTTCTCCTTCCCTAATCTCTCACGTCCAATTTTTTACTATATCTAGTCAATTTACTGTTAGCTATCCTACCAATATCCTAGTCTAAACTATCTTGTATCCTGTGCTATTCTAGATGTAGATAGATAGTACTGAACAAACTAGATACAACTTCTGCCTTTATGGAGCTTATAGACTGGCAGAGAGCCAAAGAAAGCAGGAAGAAAAACAACAGGGTATTGAGATGGGGAATGATTGGGAGTGTTGAGGAGACACCTGGTCTACTTAAGGTGGTCCTGGAAGCTCTACCTGAAAAAGTTATGCTTAAGCTGTGGTCTGAGTGGAGCCAGCCACGTGGAAAGTGGTGGTGTGAAGTAGCCCAGGCCTTGAACAGCCAGTTCAAAGGCCCCAAGGCAAGAGCTTGACTTATCCTAGGACTCATTAGCAGGGTAGTGTCAGACTGTCAGAGATCAGATCATGCCACGTTCTGTGGACTAAAGCAAAGGACTTGGATTTGTTCTGAATGCAGAGGAAGCCATGGCAAAGTTTTGTTCTGTTTTAACAGGATCTCACTCTGTCACCCCGGGTGGAGTGCAGTGGTACAATCATGGCTCACTGCAGCCTTGACCTCCTGGGCTCAAGTGATCCTCCTGCCTCGCCTTCTGAGTAGCTGTAACTACAGGCATGAACCACCACACCTGGCTAGTTTTTCATTTTTTGTAGAGATTGAGTCTCAATATATTGCCCAGGCTGATGTCAAACTTCTGGGCTTAAGCGATCCTCTTGCCTTGGCCTCCTAAAGTGCTGGGATTATGGGCGTGAGCCCCGCGCCTGGCAATGGCAGAGTTTTAAGCAGGTAAAAGGGAGTAAATTTCAGCTGAGTGATCTCACATAAGTTTGTAACCTTTCTTATCCTTGCTACTTCTATCCTGAGATAAAGAACCTAACCTCTCAGGACCGAGGCGAGGATTAAATAATAACATCTGCAGAACACTTAACACACTTGGCACAAAGAAACTCACTATGTGTTGACTGAAAAAAGAAAACATTCCGTTTAAATGGAATAATTTTAAATGCTGTTTTCCCTTTTAATTCAGTACTAAGAATAAGTGGAATTTTAGGCTGTAGATAGTAAATTGCTTCCTTATTAAAATAGTATTATTTTATTTTTAAAGATCAAAAATCTTTTATAGTTTAAATGTTTAAGGAAATGTCTGTTCTTCAGGTATATGCACTTTTTTTTTTTTGAGACAGAGTTTTGCTCTTGTTGCACAGGCTGGAGTGCAATGGTGCAATCTCGACTCACTGCAACCTCCATCCCAGGTTCAAGCATTCTCCTGCCTCAGCCTCCCAAGTAGCTGGGATTACAGGCATGCACCGCCATGTCTGGCTAATTTTGTATTTTTAGTAGAGACGGAGTTGCTCCATGTTGGTCAGGCTGGTCTCGAACTCCTGACCTCAGGTGATCCGCCTGCCTTGGCCTCCCAAAGTGCTAGGATTACAGGTGTATGCCACTGCGCCCGGCCCTTTAAGTATATGTACTTAGAAGCATGTCTTAGCTAATGTGCAGGCAGAAAAGATGAATTTCATTCATTATGGTCAATTTGCATACTTATCTATAATTATTAGTATTATTTTTCTTCCTTCTATTATGATCATTTATGTCACTCAGTGAGTGATCATAGGCTTGAATTTTTAGTGTTTTAGAATTCCCAACATTGCAGAGGGTCTTCATCCCATGATACCTGAAACTCAAGTGTTGTTTTCCTTGGGTCAGTGGTTCCCAGACTTCAGCATGCACGAGAATCACATGAAGGGCTCTGCCCTGCGTCTGAGTGCGAAGAATTCCCCAGGTGATGCCAACGCTGCTGGTGGTCTAGGAGCCACATTTTGGGAACTCTTGTCTTAAGCCAACAGAAACATCAATCATTTGTGAAATGATTGTTTAGTATTCAAGATAGAGATCTCCATTCTATGTTTACCCTATATTATTTCACACTGAATTCTTATTGATAATATCAGTTAGAAATATTACTATAAAATAAATGTTTTTAGGGAAAAAGTAATTTGCAAACTATCATCTTTCCAGCTTCAGTCACTTATTATGAATGCATTCCATGATAAAGGATTTCAGAAAATAAAAGAATACTTTCAACAGAAAGAGAGCCACTGTCCTCAAAAATATAATCATCTTCTATTACACCGTCTTAACAGATTAATAAATAAGGCAAGTTGGTTTGCTTTGTGACCAAAATATGAATGTATAATTATTTATAAGTGTTTTAATTTAGTGTGGTTTATACCTAGGAACTAGATAAAAATGAATTTCAGTCTGTGTCACTGTTGCTGAAATGTATTCAGCGATTCTTCATAGATGGCCCGAAAGAAGATGAACCTTTGCTAATTCAGCAGGGACTGATCCCAAAGATAAGTGTCCTATTTTTATTTTATATGGCTTTGGGTAACTTAAAGAACTTATATGGATTTAGTTGTCTAGTTAAGTTTGGTATTTCTGTTCCTTTGAAATCCAATTTGAAAAGAAATTGATATCCATTCTTATTGCTTATTTCTAATAAAAAATTAAATTCAACATACATTTCCTGATGTACCTGCTATGCAAGGCACTTTGGGAGTGCACGGGATCGAGTCAGACACAACCACGCCTCTTGATGAGCCTATGCAGTGATTATTATTTTAAATTATTTTAGTGAATTTTGGGGAAAATGAGTAGGAGTAGGCTCTAGAACTATTTTAATAGACTTTATTAACAAGATTAGACCTAGAAAAATGATCATCGAAAACTTTTCTTTGCTCTTGTAACACGTCACTTTTCCTGTTTTCTAAACCTTGGATGAATCTGAAAAAACAAATAGCAAAAACATTTTTGCTTATTCAAAGTTACCCAAATTTTATCAAATTTTATTCTTTTAAAAATATTAACCAGGAGATAACACAGTGAGTGCCTTTGTAATGGCATCTGGAAGCAAAGCAGAATGTGCAACATCTCTTGCTGTATCTCCTCTCTTTTAATGGTGAGGTTTTTGCAACCCAGAGACAAGTTTGTTTATTGGTGAGGAGATGTGGGGAAGAAGTAGGGTAGAAGGATGATCTGACTGCTAATAATGTCTTTGATTTACACCTTGAGCTCTAGTACCTGAAGTTTATTAAGGCCAGATTGGGCCAAGATCTGTCTTTGCCCTTTGTTACTCTAAAATGCATCTGATTCTGAAGCTACCCCTTCAGGAGAAAAAGCAAACTCCAGGCTTTCCCAAACTCCTCTTAGGGACTTTAGAAGTGTTTGCAGGGGGAATTAAAGACTGTGCTTATGCAGACCGTATATATTTCATTTTGCATGTAACCCCACTTGACCTGCTGACACACTAACTTATGCAGATAACAGGAGGCAGGGAAAAGGAGATAAAATCTCAAAGGAAATGAAGCAGAGATGTTCTAAGTATACCTTGGAACCCTAAGCTGACCTTTTGGGATATGAATAGGAATATGCCCCACCCTAACTTTTCTATTTAGGTTTAAGAATTCCCTCCCAAGGTTTAAAAAAGTGTCAGATCAAATCCCCACTGGAGTTTTGAAATCAAGTAGGAGTTTCTATATACCATTGGCATCCTAGTTGGTGATGGAAATTTCATAACCATTATTTAGATACGTTATTTCATATAGGTTTTGGCAAGAATAGATCAATATTATCAAAGAGAATGGGATACTAGACTCTATACCTCTTTTTTTTCTTTCTTTCTTTTTTCTTTTTCTTTTCTTTTCTTTTTCTTTTTTTTTTTTTTGAGACAGGGTCTTAATTTTGTCACCCAATCTGGAGTGTAGTAGTACGATCTCAGCTCACTTCAACCTCTGCCTCCTGGGCTCAAGTGATTCTCCTGTCTCAGCCTCCTGAGTAGCTGGGATTACAGGCACACACCACCATGCCCAGCTAATGTTTGTATTTTTAGTAGAGACAGGGTTTTACCATGTTGGCCAGGCTGGTCTCGAACTCTTGACCTCAAGTGATCTACCCACCTTGGCCTCCCAAAGTGCTAGGATTACAGGCATGAGCCCCTACGCCCAGCTTAGACACTATACTTGTTTCTTTCTTTCTTTTCTTTCTTTCTTTTTTTTTTTTGAGACGGAGTCTCGCTCTGTCATCCAGGCTGGAGTGCAGGGGCGATGTTGGCTCACTGCAACCTCCGTCTCCCAGGTTCAAGCAATTCTTCTGCCTCAGCCTCCCAAGTAGCTGAGATTACAGGTGTGTGCCACCACACCCGGCTAATTTTTTTGTATTTTTAGTAGAGATGGGGTTTCACCACGTTGGTCAGACTTGTCTCTGTTGGGAATAACGCTCAAAATTCTAAGGAGATTGAACACTCGAACAAAGGATTCTTAGCAAAGCAATTTTACTTCTGCGCAGAGGGGTGCCTCCTTGGCCAGTTGCCATGAGAGCACACCTGAACAAAGGGGCATGAGAGCCTTTATTGCTGATGCAAGTCCTGCCCGTGTACCTTTTCCCCATTGGCCAGGGTCGGGTCGTACAATCTAAACTACTCCCGGCTGGCCAAACATTTGATTTTTTTTTTTTTTTTTTTTTTTAGATAGGGTGGGCACGTAAAAGAAAGTGGAGAGGAAGGGGAAGGGGTATCTGTAATGAGCTAGAAAGTTAGTCTTCTTTTCAAATAAGGCAAGGAATGTGAGCTGGTACTGATAACGCCTGATACTGTGGTGTGCCTGGGCATCTAACAAACGCAAAAAGGAGAAAGAAGGAGAAAAAGGGGGGCGTGCTATGAATTAAATAATAAAAGATTGATCAGATTATTTGAAGAGAAACCTCATCATATCCCACATCTCGAACTCCTGACCTCAGATGATTCACCTGCCTCGGCCTCCCAAAGTGCTGGGATTATAGGTGTAAGCCACCGCGTTCAGCCAGCTCTATACTTCTAAAGACAATTGTGTTTGCAAACTCAACACAAAGTGTGCTTGGAAGTTCCTCTACTCCATAGAATAAGAATTCATGGTACAGTGACTCCCGCCTGTAATCCCAGCACTTTGGGAGGTTGAGGCTGGTGGATCACCTGAGGTCAGGGGTTCGAGACCAGCCTTGCCAACACGGTGACACCCTGTCTCTATTAAAAATACAGAAATTAGCTGGGCAGTGGTGGCTCATGCCTGTAATCCCAGCTACTCGGGAAGCTGAGGCAGGGGAATTGCTTAAGCTGGAGGTTGTGGTGTGCCAAGATGGTGCTACTGCACTCCAGTCTGGGTGACAGAGTGAGACCCTGTCTCAAAAAAAACAAACAACAACAACAACAAAAAAAGCCCTACAGAAAGGAACATCTTTAGTCCTGCACTGTAAAATCCAGGAGGATTGAGCAACTTGTCTGATACCATATTCCTAAGAAGTCACGGCTATTGTGTCTGGCTTCTGGTAGTGATACAACTGTGGGGAGAGCTGGGATGTCTGTTAGACAATGTGTGACCAGGGTGTATAAATGGGTTCAGTGAGAACTTCCTGTTGCCAAGTATTGATCAGAGAGTGCAGCCTTTCTGCCATTTCTGTATCTACTCAACCAGTGTATTTGGGAGGTGCTGGGAGTGCGATAGGCTTTGGAGGGATGGAGTGGTGACAAAAATGTATTTACAAAGCATAGAATTGTAAGTATGAACATAGGGAGGGAGAACATACAGCCTTCCCAGTGAGTTCTGCTGCATAGAGAGACATTTCTTCTCTTGTGCTAGTGGAGAAAAGCTTTCGTCAGCAGGTGGATGATTCAATCTAGTGCAAGTATTTGTGTGATTTGAGACAAAAGAAACCTTACTTGGAACATAGTAATGGCTTTCAAAGCTTGCTGGAGAGTCAAGACAGTCACCTGGAGAGCTCTCACAAACATTCTTAAACCTAAAATAGAAAACTCAGGTGTGGGTGTATCACCAGTGATTCTGATTACTGGGTCTGGGGGATGTTTCCTGACTCTCCAGGTTTTCCTAATGTACAGCCAAGGTTGAAAACTGGTTTATTGATCTTCAGCTGGAGTGAGTCAGGTTCTTGGCCCAAAGTGTACAGAGTTTTGAAGGCCTGACTTCTGCAAGAGCTGTTCAACAGAAACTCACGTGACTGATGTCATGTTCAGCTGAGGATTTCTAACTATGCATGCGGGGTTTTTCTTATTTTTATTTTTTTTTCTAAGAGTGACAAGTCTCAGCAAAAATCATGGGAAAAATAAGATGGTTTTTGCTTTATGGAGGAAATACCGTATATTCTGGGGTGGGGGAGGAAAGGTTACAGAAGTTTATTTTAAATCATACCAATTCCAGCAGTTTAATATGAAATTGGATATATATTCCTATAGGAAAAAATTCTCTAATTAGCTGGAAGCTTTTTAACAAAAGAAAGATACCTAGGCCTGAGGCATATTTACTATAACCAAGAATACTTCTGAGAACTTTCCAAATTCTATATATTCTTTGATAGTTTGTTTTCAGCAGATTCTTAGATCACAAGAATTTTTTTCCCCCTGTGCTGAGGAGGTTCACTTATCTTTTTTTTTTTTTCTGGAGGTGGGGTCTCGCTCTGTTGCCCAGGCTGGAGTGTAGTGGTGTGATCACAGCACTTGCTACAGTGTTGACCTTCTGGACTCAAGTGATCCTCACACCTCAGTCTCCCAAGTAGCTAGGACTAGAGGTGTGCACCACCACACCCAGCTAATTTTTATATTTTTTGTAGAGATAAAGTTTAACCATCTTTCCCAGGCTGGTCTTGAACTCCTGGCCTCAAGTGATCCACCTGCCTCGGCCTCCCAAAGTGCTGGGATTACAGGCGTGAGCCACTGCGCCTGGCCTCATTTATGTCTTAAATGCTCCTCACTAGTCCCTTTATACGGCCTTCTGACACAGATCCTGGCTGGGACTCTATTTTGTGCTGATCTCTGAGAGCTTACTTATGACAGCTCTGTAGTGGTATGGCACCATCCTGAAGTGTTCCGGTGGGAGGTCTCAGAGCCAGGCCTCATTGAAATGGAATGGAATGGGAAAAGATCTTTAAGATGATTTTGTTGTAATGAGAAAATTGTCCTGTGAAATTTTATTGAATAGACAGCATTTAGTCATATGTAGTTACATTAGTGTCCTCCTGTGTACCTAGTTTCCTGGTTTGAAAGAACAACAGGAATTCTGACCTTGGAAGGCCTAGCCTCAGACACATCGCTGATTCGTGTTACAGAAGACTTCTTTGACACTGCGTTGGTAAGGATGGGATGGATGCTTCACTGAGCAGATGCCATTGGTAACTGGCAGGAATCTTCAAGTTATTTATAAAACATGGTTTTCTAAATATGTAAGTTTTGTTAAAAGACTGACGTGGCTGGGCGTGATGGCTCACGCCTGTAATCCCAACACTTTGGGAGGCCGAGGTGAGTGGATCACCTGAAGTCAGGAGGTCGAGACCAGCCTGGCCAACATGGTGAAACCCGTCTCTACTAAAATACAGAAATTTACTGGGTGTGGTGATAGGTGCCTGTAATTTCAGCTATTTGGGAGGCTGAGGCAGGAGAATCACTTGAACCTGGGAGGCGGAGGTTATAGTGAGCCGGGACTGCGGGATTGTACTTCAGCCTGGGAAACAAGAGTGAAACTCTGTCTTAAAACAAAACAAAACAAAACAAAACAAAAGACTCTCATGTATTATTATTAGAATATTATTAATATGTGACATAGTAAGAAACTATATAACCAATGTTAAAAATGAGAGGTGATTTATTATCATATATACAAATATATTAGTCACCTGATTGAGAGTGATATGCACATTTTAAGGATGTGATTAAGGCTCAGATAGGCTTTCTCTAACATTCTTTCCTTCTGTAAAGTCAATGCCTGCCTGTTAGAGACAATTAACACTAATACATTTGTGTTATAGTTTATCATGCTGTTTAAAAATAATATGAGCTTTACTTTTTCTTTCTTTTTGTTAGATTATTTCCAGGAGTAGTAGAGAAGGTAAGTATATTATTGGCTACTAATTGGCTGTTAATTTTTCATTAATAGAATATTCTGGCACAGAGAAAAGAATATTTAAATGATATGTAAAAGTAAAGTAAGTTTAAACATTTTATTTGGATTTATTGACCACCTTATGGTCATCATGGTGCCATTTGGAAATGTATTTCATTGTAGAAAAAAGTCTTGTATTTGTCTGAGAAACATTTTTGTTTAGCTGCTCCTGACATATGGCTAGCTCTGTTCAGGTAATAGAAAGCCACTTTTGTCATTCAAATATGCAAAAATTTAGCTACTACTGATTTAGCTTGAAGCTGATTCAGATGCCTTTCTCTGTCTTTCAAGAGTGTAAAAGGTAAAATTTTAGAAACTTTGGAGGATAGCTTGATTTTGTTCCATTTAACTCAAGTTAAAGGTAGTTATGCTGGGTGTGGTGGCTCATGCCTGTAATCCCAGCATTTTCAGAGGCTGAAGAGGCAGACCTGATTGCATCCAGAAGTTCGACACCAGCCTGGGCAACATAGTGAGACCCCCATCTCTACAAGAAATAAAAAATTATCGGGGTGTGGTGGCGTGCACCAGTAGTCCCAGCTACTTGGTAGGGTGAGGTGGGAGGATCACTGGAGCCCCAGAGTTTGAGGCTGCAGTGAGTCATGATTGTGCCACTCCACTCCAGCCTGGGTGACAGTGAGATCCTGTCTCAAAAAAAAGTAATTTGACGTTTGAATTATGATACCATGGATTCAAAGATGCACTTAAATATTTAAACATTTTGGAAATTGCAGCCATCTTGATATGTCATTTTCCTATGTTACATGTTTTTAGTTTTCTTCTGAAAGGCTCTCATCAACTGACACTATATTCTGCAATGGATGGTATCTGGTAGCTGAGGAAATGTAGTAGCAGAAGCTGAAGCATGCACTGGACTTGGTTGACTTTAAAACTTGGTTGACTTGGTTGGTCCTCATAATTCAAGTCAGTGGTTCCAAACATTTTCAAGTCAAAGTTTTATGATCATCACAATAATAGTTACTGCCTTTAAAACTGGTTGATAAAATGCACAGTGGTAAAAAACTACTTTGATTTTTGTAACATTTTAAAATAAACTTGCTTTGTATTAATCCCAACAGTATGTATATACTGCATATTTGAAAAACAATGCATATGTGAGCTATATGTTCACTCTATGGTCATCGCTTGGGGCATTTATGGATTCACATAATGCTATAATGACTTTCATTGCCCCGGTAGAGGAAACATTGTTCTAGATGACTGTGTTAGTCCAATTAGGCCGCCATAACAAAATGCCATCAACTGGGAGGCTAAGCCAACAGACATTTATCTCTGGAGGCTGGGAGTAACAGATTAGGGTACCAGCATGATTGGATTCTGGTGATGGCCTCTTTCTGACTTCTTGCTGTGTGCCTACATGGTAGGCAGAGACCTGGCTTCTTGCTGTGTGCTTACAAGGTGGACAGAGAGCCAGAGCTCTTTCTTTTTGTTTTCTTTTTTTTTTTTTTCCGAGACAGAGTCTCGCACCGTTGCTCAGACTGGAGTGCAGTGGCACGTTCTCAGCTCACTGCAACTTCTGCCTCCCGGTTTCAAGCAATTCTCCTGCCTCAGCCTCCTGAGTAGCTGGCATTACAAGCGTGTGCCACCACGCCTGGCTAATTTTGTATTTTTAGTAGAGATGGGGTTTCACTATTTTGGCCAGGCTGGTCTTGAACTCCTGACCCCATGTGATCCAACCACCTCGGCCTCCCAAAGTGCTAGGATTACAGGCATGAGCCACCACACCTGGACCGAGCTCTTATAAGGGCATTCATCCCATCATGAAGATCCCACACTCGTGACCTCATCTGAACTTCCCTTACCAAAGGCTGCATCTCAAATACCATCACATTGAGGGTTAAGGCTCCAACATATGAATTTTGGGGGGGACACAGTCCCATCTATAGCAATGGCAATTCGTGCTTGGAGCCCACTGTGGTCACCTTAGCAGGACTGGCCTCTCTGCAAGTGACATGTTTTCACGTGTGGCCTTCGACAGTTGTCTTGTGTGAGTTTTATGCCCAGGCTCTGCAGAGTTAATGTCTAATCCTTCTCTCCAAAGTAGAAAGATGTTTTCACTGAATTTCTTCCCACCTCCTTCGGCAGTTGACAACATTAATCACTCCTTCTTTTTTGTTCTGAAACTTATGTCTTCTTATTTATTTTTATGATTCTTTTGTTTGTGTTCCGCTATATGGATTATGGCTTTCTTTCACAGTTTATCCCTCTCTACTGATTTGAATGACTTATGTCCTAGTTTTGTTTTACTGTTAGTTACCCTTAATTTAATTACTAACATCAAAAGGATGGTACCTTATTTCTTCTTCTTTGTATATGACAATAAATTTAATGTGTTAAAGAAATGTAAGAGTATTAGCCTGTGGGAGGGACGTGGTTAGAGCTTTTCATCGTTTGAAGATGTCTTTCTGGCTTTTATACAATATTACTGTCACTTTGCATGCTGTGCCCCTTACAATCCTGTTGCATTATCTTCTGATATTAAGAGTTGAAAGCACGTTTATTTTACATGGTTCTTGGTGACTTATTTTGAATCCAAATGTTACTTTAGCTCAGGAAAATTTGTTCTTTGATAATTTTATTACAGCAGAGTTTCTCAATTTTGGCAATATAGATATTTTGAACTGGGTAGTCCTTTGTCCTGGGTGCTATTCTGCACATCAAAGGGTGTTTGGCGGCATCCCTGTCCTCTACCCTCTAGATGCCAACAGCATCCATCCCCAAGTCATGACAACCAAAAACATCTCCACACATCCCCTGTGGGGCAAAATCATCTGTAGTCATCAACTACTGAGGTAGAGTGCTTTGGGTGTATTTAACAGAATATCTAGCTCAAATAGGCTTAAATGATAAAGACAACTTACTGGCTGAAGGGACTGAAGAGTCCAGAGGTGGGCAGTTTGGAAATAGAGTGGCTCCACTCCATTTCTCTATAGCCCTTTCAGTTCTGCCTTTCTCAGAGTCTAATCTTTGCTCTCAAGGTGGTTTCCCTTGTTGGTTGCAATGAGAACTTTGTGCTTCCTGGTTCACATCTGGGGGAGAAAGGTTCCCTTTCCTCAACCAGCAAACAAAAGCCCTAGCTTTGCTCTGATTGGGTGCCCTGTCCTCCAGATGAACCAGTCACTATGAAAAGATAAATGGGCCACCTCTGCCTAGTTTAAGCCAGTCCGGATTTACCCCTGGAACTGATCGGTCTCACCCAAATAGCACAACTGCTCCATAACAGAGGAGTGGGGAAGGATGGTGGAGAGACCCCCAAAAAGTCTATTACATTTACTTTCTGTTCTCTCTTTGTAAGATTATCTGTCACATCTTTGTTTTTATCTTCATGTGCATCTTTTCCTCACTCATTTTTCCCCCTGCATTTTGACAGCAGTTCTCAAGTTCTTCTTAGAAGAAGAATTACCTGGCTTGAAATATCAATATTGCCAAAGTTGAGAAAGTCTACTGTAATAAAAGTATCAAAGAATTAATTTTCCTGAGATAAAGTAAGATTTAGTTTCAAAATAAGTCACCAAGAACCATGTAAAATAAATGCGCATATGAATGTGTGCACGTGCTCACAACCCTTGATACCAGAAGACAAAGCAACAGGATCGTAAGGGGCACAGGCTGCAAAGTGAGTTATGTTGTAGAAAACCCAGAAAGGCACCCTCAGTGAAAGGCTCTGACCGTGTGTAGGAGTCATTTTCTTACTCTTTCAAACATAAAATTGAGTCTTTGAAATTATACTTTCAGGGAAAATTCAGATGTTGGATTCCTTCCTACTTAGCTTAGGATTCCTGGTGACAGAAAAGACTGTAGATCATTTGATTCGACAGGAGGTAAGTTGCAAATAACAAAATAGATACCAGCGGCTCCAGAAACCTTAGAGAAGATCATACATAGGTCTCTGTTTTGTTTCTTGTCCATGAATGTCTTCTCAATTCCCAAAAGGGCTTGAAGACTTTTAACTGCATTTTGGACGCTGTCCCTCGGGAAGAAAGAAAAAAATTCCCTTTGTCAGAACGCATGTGTCAGCTTATGTAAGTGACTTTGTGTAAGTTACGTGCTGTAGTAAGGGTAAAACCTCTCATGATTGTACGACTTCAGTCTGTGTTCTGCTTAGACCTGATTACGTCCTTTCTCTCTTCGGTAAATGCTTTGTGCACCTGTTATGAGTCAGGTACTACGCTAGGTGATAAAGAGGGGCTGAGGTAAAAAGAAGACATTGCATCCGGGCGCGGTAGCTCATGCCTGTAATCCCAGCACTTTGGGAAATCAAGGCAGGCAGATCACAAGGTCAGGAGATCCAGACCATCCTGGCTAACATGGTGAAACCCCATCTCGGCCGGGCACGGTGGCTCAGGCCTGTAATCCCAGCACTTTGGGAGACCGAGGTGGGTGGATCACGAGGTCAGGAGATCCAGACCATCCTGGCTAACACGGTGAAACCCCCTCTCCACTAAAAATACAAAAAATTAGCCGGGCATGGTGGCGGGCGCCTGTAGTCCCAGCTACTTGGCAGGCTGAGGCAGGAGAATGGCGTGAACCCAGAAGGTGGAGCTTGCCATGAGCCAAGATCATGCCACTGCGCTCCAGCCTGAGGGCGACAGAGCGAGACTCCATCTCAAAATAATAATTAAAAAAAAAAAAGAAACCCCATCTCCACCAAAAATACAAAAAATTAGCTGGGCGTGGTGGCATGCACCTGTAGTCCCAGCTATTCAGGAGGCTGAGGTAAGAGAATCACTTGAACCCGGGAGGCGGAGGTTGCAGTGAGCCGAAATTGCAGCATTGCACTGCAGCCTGGGCCACAGAGCAAGACTCTGTCTCAAAAAAAAAAAAAAAAAAAAAAAAAAAAATATTGCTAGATTTTTCCTTTTTAATAATTATGAAGTATTTTTATTTTTCTTTTTGCATCAACACTGAGGCAAAATGCTTTCTCAGGCTTTATTTTTTCATTGTAAATGTGAACTAAATTCGTGACTCGGGGAGAATGTTAAGAGTATAGACCGTAGAGCCTGCTTGGTTTTAAATCCGAGTTTTGCCACGTGTGCCCATTGTCTATGAGCACAGCCCTGACTTCATCATATGGAGTCAAAGTAATACCTACTTGATAGAATTATTGTAAAGGTTAAATCAAGCAATCCATGTAAAGTAATTAGCACATTATCTGCTAAAGAGGAAGTGCCCCAAGGTAGCTACACTAATGTGAGATGGAATTTTGATTGCTTTTCACGTGATGGATATTTTGTTTTTTGGTGACCCAAAGCCGCTGTTGCATAGTTCTTGGGATGTGAGATTTGGAGGTGAGGTTGTAATGTGTGACCATAGAAACAACAAAACCAGCACCCTGTTTTGAAGTTGGAACTGGAACCTGTGGCTGCGCTAACCACCAGCCAGCATGGAGGACATCATTGTGACACATTATTTACGTGGTGTGTGGCCACAGTGTGGGGCCTGAAATAGGTGATTTGTGAGCATGAAACTCACTGTCATCGTGTTTGTCCATTTAGTCTTTGCAGGATATAGTTTTTACACTGAATTTTTCCTAAATACGTTTTTATTTAATACATTAGTGAAATCGCTACTCTTAGTGGTGTATTTAGATTTGGGGAGCAGCTGATCTCATGTTTTCTCCTAAGTTTTCAAACTAATCTTTGAACACACTACCTTATTGTCTGTGTGTTCTAGAAAGTCTGGAATGTTCTGGACTTCAAAGGTAAAACCTGCAATATAAAATTAAGCAGAATTAATTTTGCTCACTGGTACTGTTTCCTGGTTTCTATTTAATAGTAACAAGTCGATCTACTTCTTACAAGGTTTCTCAACAAATCTATTCTTTAAAATGGGAGTTATTTCAGGCATTAAAAGATCGACTTGGCCAGGCATGGTGGCTCACACCTGTAATCCCAGCACTTTGGGAGGCTGAGGTGGGTGGATCACTTGAGGTCAGGAGTTCGAGACCAGCCTGACCAACATGGTGAAGCCTCGTCTCTATTAAAAATAGAAAGCATTAGCTGGGTGTGGCGGGCACCTGTAATGCCAGCTACTTGGAAGGCTGAGACAGAATTGCTTGACCCTGGGAGGCAGAGGTTGCAGTGAGTCAAGATCGTGTCACTGCACTCCAGCCTGGGTGACAAAGCCAGACTCAGTCTCAAAAAAAAAAAAAAAAAAGATCGACTCACACTTGTTAGCATTTATTTGAAATTCTGAGTGAATAATGTACAATTCGAGAGTCTGCATTAGTTTTAATAATGTAATAGCTTAATCCTATTACATCTCTAAATTAATTTGTTTTTTGTTTTGTTTTGTTTTTTTAAGATGGAGTTTCACTCTTATTGCCCAGGCTGGAGTGCAATGGCACGCTCTCAGCTCACTGCAACCTCCGCCTCCTGGGTTCAAGCGATTCTCCTGCCTCATCCTCCCGAGTAGCTGGGAATACAGGCATGTGCCACCATACCCGGCTAGTTTTGTGTTTTTAGTACACATGGAGTTTCTCCATGTTGGTCAGGCTGGTCTCGAACTCCCAACCTCAGGTGATCTGTGCATCTAGGCCTCCCAAAATTCTTGGATTACAGGCATGAGCCACCGTGCTCAGCCTAAATTAGTTTTTAAAATCAGATCAAGCAGCTCATAGGAAAGAATCACTGTCTGTATCATTTCCTGCAGGTATCAAACTGTGTAAAAGGACATATGCCCTCACAGGTTGGTGCGGTGATTATAAAACTCTGGAATTAATTTGATGAACCCTTAGAGATCATCAAATGGAATTCACTTTACAAGAGGGAAAATAGAACCTCAGAGTGTATATAGTAGTTCTAGCTTCTTAAAAAATAACATCTAGGTCATTAATATATAAACTTGAGAAGGTTTTTCCATAAATATGTATTATTGACATTAAGGAAATTCTGATGCTGAATTTGAAATAGTTTCAGAAACATATTTTGGTTTTAAAGTTTAATGCTAGTATAGTAAAGTTTCACCTCTTGATGTTCACTTCAGTTAAATGTGATTTGTCTAAATGTTTCAGGAAAGACCTTGCAAGGACACTCTTGACTGTGGGTGGTAAGAAATTTTAGAATTTTCAGTATTAGAATATTAAATATTGGACACTGGGGGTTTTATGAACATCTTGGGACCATGGGGAATAAATTATGGTTAAATTGAAGATAGGAATTAGGGTTTTATTTTAAATTTATTTTGAGAGATTTTAGCATGCTGAAAACTGTAAAGAATAATTCGCGAATACTCGTTTACTACCAGCCAGCTTCGTCAAAATTTAGCATTTTACCACATTAGCTTCAAGTCTGTTTTTAAAGAAAAAAAAAAAGGTGTCATGGATAAAGTCCCCTGTGTCCATGTTCCTCATCCCATTTCCTTCTCCTTGACTCAGATTTGTTTTTCGTTCCCAAGCATATTTTTCTGTTTTTACTCTGTAGATCCCTAAACAACATGCATTATCATTTTGTAGATTTTAAAAGCATCCTATAAATGCTATTCCTTGGGCTACAACTCCCTTTTTACCCTTAGAATTGTTTGTAATTTAAACATGTTACTACATGTAGTTTTAGTTTATTTGCTGTGAAATACTACAAGTTATTTTGGGATTTTATTTTGTAGTAGAAACTTTTTTTTTTTAATGGAGTTTTGCTCTTATTGCCCAGGCTGGAGTACAATGGCATGATCTCAGCTCACTGCAACCTCCGCCTCCTGGGTTCAAGCGATTCTCCTGCCTCAGCCTCCTGAATAGCTGGGACTACAGGCATGTACCACCATGCCCGGCTAATTTTTGTATTTTTAGTAGAGATGGGGTTTCACCATGTTGGCCAGGCTAGTCTCGAACTCCTGACCTCAGGTGATCTGCCTGCCTTGGCCTCCCAAAGTGCTGGGATTACAGGCATGAGCCACCACGCCTGGCCAGTAGAAACATTTTTAAGGCTGTTTGATGATTTGCTTTAGATTAATATATCTAAAATATAATACCCATAAATATTATTTATTTAAAAATTGTTATATACCAACCTCTTATTTAGATTTTTATTTTATTTCTTAAATACTGAATTTACATGATTTTGGCAAGGTGTGGTGGCTCATGCCTACAATCCCGGCACTTTGGGAGGCCGAGGTGGGCAGATCGCTTGAACCCAGAAGTTCAAGACCAGCCTGGCCAACATGGCAAAACCTTATCTCTACTGAAAATATAAAGATTAGCAAGGCATGGTGACACATGCCTGTGATCCCAGCTTCTTGGGAGGCTGAGGCAGGAGAATCACTTGAATCCAGGAGGCGAAGATTGCAGTGAGTTGAGATCGGGTCACTGTACTCCAGCCACCACTGCACTCCAGGGTGACAAAGTAAGTCTATCTCAAAAAAAAAAAAAAAAAAAAAAAAAGAATTTAAATGATTCTGATTACTCCAGGATGCATCTTGCCGTGGTAACTAAGACGTAATGCTAGGCTTCTCAGATGGAGTTTCTTAGAGCAAGTGCTAGCTCTGGAACTTGTTTTTTCTTTTGCTTTGTGCCCAGAATTATCTGTGTCTACCATGTTTTTAATCTCTAGATTATGACCAGCAGGTTGCTATTTCTGAAGCGCTGTGTAGACTGACGATTAGAAATTCAAGGGAGGAACTTGTCCATAAATGGTTTGATGATGAAGTCATTGCCGAAGGTTTCAAAGAAATTAAGGATCGAGAATTTGAGACGGTGAGATTCCTGGTCATGCGAATTTCTGTTTAGCCAATATTTATTAAGCATCCTCTGAGAACTTTCCTGTGTGTTGGGCTTACATGAGGATTTTTTTTTTGGCTTAAGTGTGATTACACTGCCATTCTTAAACTTGTATCCCACTTAGGAGAAACAATTTGAAGGCAATATGAACAGAATATTGTGAGCTAGATATAGGGATACAGATAGGACTTTTTCTTTTCTTTTTCTTTTCTTTCTTTCTTTTTTTTTTAAAGACAGAATCTCATGCTGTTGCCCAGGCTGGAGTATAGTGGCACAATCTCAGCTCACTGCAACCTCTGCCTCCTGGGTTCAAGTGATTCTCCTGCCTCAGCTTCCCAAGTAGCTGGGATTACAGGTGCCTGCCACCACGCCTGGCTAATTTTTTATTTTTAGTAGAGACCAGGTTTAGCCATGTTGGCCAGTCTTATCTTGAACTCCTGACCTCAGGTGATCTGCCCACCTTGGCCTCCCAGAGTGCTGGAGTTACAGGTGTGAGCCACCATGTCTGTCCAGGACTTCTTTATAGGAGACAGAACTAGGTGAATTTGATGGATTCAGTTAAAAAAATTGTCTTGGAAGGGTGAGCAATTTTCAATGAACTTTGAACGGTAGGGAGAATTGAAGAAGAAATCAGAGCATTTTTGCCTTGCAGAAGGCAGCTGCTGTGATGGCAGGAGGCTGAAAGGGACATGGCCTGGCAGAGGAGTATTATGGGGTGGCTGTGTTCTGAGCCATCTGACCTGTACAATTTGGAGAAACAATACTTTTTAGTGTCTTCTCTGCAACCTGGGCTTCCTGTGATTGTGTTCACAAAAGCCATACAAAAATAACTTATGACTTTGTTGTGTATTCACCTTCCTCTTAAAATAGCTAAAACATTTTCCCTCTTCTTTTAAAAAGTTTTTAAAATGAGGGTTAGACTCCTGTAGGAAAAGGTAAAATTCTTAATAACAGTATTCATGTTGACAAAACCTTTCTGGTCAAAATTCCCATGTAATCAGGATTTTTATTAAACATGGACCTTTATATTTCCTCAGACTCTGAACCTACTGTCATATACTGCATATAGTAATTATTTAGCCAGGATTCAGTATAATCTCAGTGGAAAGACCATGAGGAACTGGGTTGAACCTAGAGTTTGAGCCCCACTTCTCCAATTTATGGGATGTATGCATTTTGGCAAGGTAGTTGACTTGTGAAGCCTGAGTGACCTCATCTGTAAAATGGGACTAAAGCCCACTTCAAAGTCTTGAGAATTTAGTGAGAGAAACTGAAAGGTCCAGGGCTATTGTTGGCACTCATGTGTTAATTTCCTTTCTGCTCTTTGTCATTTCTCATTTGCAGGAAAATTTGATGAAAATAGAGAAATGTAATTATCTTGTTTCCAAAATCATTTCCTTCCCCAGAGCTATCAGTTTCTCAATTGAATTGTCTATGTGTTTTGTTTTGTTTTGTTTTGTTTTGTTTTGTTTTTGAGGCAGAGTTTTGCTCTTGTTGCCCAGGCTGGAGTGCAAAGGCGCGATCTCGGCTCACCACAACCTCCGCCTCCTGGGTTCAAACGATTCTCCTGCCTCAGCCTCCCGAGTAGCTGGGATTACAGGCATGTGCCACCACTCCTGGCTAATTTTGTATTTTTAGTAGAGACGGGGTTTCTCCATGTTGGTCAGGCTGGTCTCCAACTCCCAACCTCAGATGATCTGCCTGCCTCAGCCTCCCAAAGTGCTGGGATTACAGATGAGAGCCACTGCACCCAGCCCGAATTGCTTTTTTACATGAAAGGCTTACACTGCTGATGTCTAATTACTGCTGAACGGTTAGATCAGGAGCATAAGGAGTGTTGACTACAATAGCCAATCCTTGCTAACAAAAGGGAACAAAATCTTGGATCTGTGTCTTTGTTTTTAGAATGTGGGGCAACAAATTTCTTCCTGAGAGCTGTTGGTTAGGTAAACTCTAATAATAGTCTTTGTTCTTAGAACATATGCTAGGAGAAGAGAGTGAGATAGAGAACTCCCAAAAAGGAAAACTGGCCATAGATAATACACCCAGATCAACCCAAAGTTGATAAATTTTATAGGTTTGTGGTTGGTTTGTGCTGTGCAGGTGTTAGGGAGGTGGATGCCCAATGGGTTGGTCAAATATTGTAACCTAGGTCATCAGTAAGATGTATTTCTCTTGCTTACACTTCTGACCCAGTGAAACATAACCAGGCATTTAACTTTTGGAGACCTAAGTATTCCTCAGCTGAAAATCTAATGGCTGCAGGGAGCAAAGGTTCCTTCTAGAAACATGATCCTGGAGCCTCCTCTTTGTGGCATGAAGTATTGTTAACATATAATAACGAATCCTTATAAAGCCTCATTGATGTTACTGCATCCTGGTCATTTAGAAGCAAACACTGGCCTCTATATGCTAAGATAGTATTGACCAAGACATCTTGATTTTTTTTTTAATAAAAGAGTTTATATCATTTGCTTTGAAGGACAGTAGACGTTTTCTCAATCACCTAAACGACAGACTCGGTGACCAAAGAAGGTAAGTTGTGTCTCTGAGCATTATTGACTAGTTGTGTGCTGAAAATGTCTAATGTTTTAAAAGAGCAGTTTAGGATCTGTTTCATTTTGGGAGAGAATATTGGGTACATCTTTACAGAACATATTGAGTTGTCCATTGAGTAGAAACTTGAGAAGATCAGACCCTTTCTGCCTAGTGGCTTGTTGGAGTGTTTTTAAAAATTATCTCTATCAGTTTTATGGTATTTGTGACTTGGGGTATGTATTTTAAAATAATACATTCTTTAAAGAGTTCATAGATTTTATTAAAAACAATTTCCTGACTTGAAGTTGCTGGAGTTAGTTGTATCATGAACAGTTAAGTCCTTGGTCAGACAATATTTGCTAAATTCACTCCTTTTGTTTGGGAATCTGGCTGAGTAACTGGGTTGAGATATAGTACTAGTAAACCTGGTTTACTGACTGCCAGATGGAGATTTGAAATCTACCCATAGTAGGTCTCCATTTGCAGACTTAACCCCCTTATCGTACTCTGTACGAGGAGACTTAATGCATACTCTAGTTATAAGTGCTTGTTGCGGAACGTCTGTAGATGTGTTTAAGGTTCATTCATATTTTATTTTTTAATTGTGAGATGTTTTGCAGGGTGTATTCATTTCCGTGTGTTGCTGCTTTTGCTGATGAGCATGAGGTATGTTCATCTCTCTTGGAGGTCTGAGGGTGGTGTGCAGTGAAACCAGGAGTTAGGTTTATATGGTTAGGTCAAACTTTTGTTCTCATAACTCAAAAGGGCTTTTTAAAAAAGGATGCCAACTTCTCCTAATGACCTAAATTCTCAAACTGATCATACCATACCCTAACCAGAATGCATTACCAGTAAGTTTAAGGGCTCTACTATTACTACGGGAAAAAGGAATTTTAGGGTCTATACTGTGTACATGAGGACAGTTACAGGAAGCTTGCCTCATTTTACCCTGTTCATGGGCAACCTAATTCATGCCTAGACTGGGGTAAAAAGAATGATTTCCTTGCTTCTCTCCTTCCATCTTATGCCCCACCCTCTTATTCTCAACCACTGGGGCCACTGTCCTTTCTCTCTCACTCTCATTCTGCCTTGCACTTTATAGTCCAAGGTTGACCAGTTTCTTCCCCACCCCCCATTTGGTTTCTAGAGGAACAAGGTCCTTCATATAAAACGGCCGCAACCTACAGCATCTCAGTTTCAGGCTAAAATATTTAGAGGTCTTGGAACCTTGACTTTGTGTGAGTGTCCTGGATCCTGTCTTCAGAATGTCCTCATTCATCATTTCTTTGTTTTGGGTTCAGAGTCCCCTTCTTGGCCTCTCTGAGCTAAACTTTCAACTCATGGCTACACTACACATTCCTTCTCTCTAGAACTGAGTCTGGTAGGCTGATTCTGTTTATTTTCCCTCCGTTGTCTGACGATTCTGCTCTGTTTGGTTTTTCTTCTACGACATCCAAATTTCCATTCCCTTCCATCAGAGCCCTTACCTTGACCCTTACACTGGCTTCCAGGAACATGTATTGTGGGTGAAAGCCCTCATTCACCTCTGTAGCTATTAAAAGGTAGATATGTACTATAGAAAGGAAAGATGTCCAAGAAACACAACGTATTGGAAAATTGGATTATAGAATAGTAAGTCCTAGTGTTTTATCTATTGTTGGGGAATAAAATCTTTCTATATACTTCTTTTTTTTTTTTTTTTTTTTTTTTTTTTGAGATGGAGTCTCGCTCTGTCGCCCAGGCTGGAGTGCCGTCGTGTGATCTCGGATCACTGCAAGCTCTGCCTCCCGGGTTCACACCATTCTCCTGCCTCAGCCTCCTGAGTAGCTGGGACTGCAGGCGCCTGCCACCATGCCTGGCTAATTTTTTTGTATTTTTAGTAGAGACGGGGTTTCACTGTGTTAGCCAGGATGGTCTCAATCTCCTGACCTTGTGATCCGCCCGCCTCAGCCTCCCAAAGTGCTGGGATTACAGGCGAGAGCCACTGTGCCTGGCCTATACTTGTTGATACATGTCTAGAAAACATCTGGAAGGAAACAAAGGCATTGTTAATGGTGCCTATGGAAAGGTACTTATGAAAAGCTGAGGGGCAGAGAAGATGTTTACTGTTTCTATAAACACCATACTGTTAGAATCTTTCTTCCCCTGTTTTAACTATAAGCATCTATTTATTTTAGAATAATTAAAATGAAGGAAATTTGAAGTCTTCACGTTTTAGCTCTACTCTAATGGAAGATAGATGGCAAATCACTCATGTTTGGTTACAGTATCTCCTTCTCTGGAAGTTTCCATCCATATGCAGTGTGGATTGTTACTGATTCAACATAGAACTGTTTTCTCTGTGATTTTCATTAGAAAAAAATTGTGTAGCTAGAATCATGTGACATATTTAAATATCTATTAAATATGCTACAGATAGTGGGATTTTTGGAGGGGTGAGGAGAAATGGCCAAGTTCCATAAAACTGAGGTCCTTCTGGTTTGCACAAAAGAGTCAGTCAATAAAGAGAGGCCCTATAATGCTAGGAGAATGCTGTTCCAGGAAAAGCACAAATTCTGTCTTCAAAGGAATAATGTTTATCTGACCCTATAGCATGATTTTTATGTGTATAATTCATGCTGAAATGATCTCTTACAGATGAGAAAACCAGCGGATGAAAAATTAGAGAAATTTTGGATCGACTTCAACCTGGGAAGTCAGAGTGTCACTTTTTATATAGACAATGCTGAGGTAATGATTCTTGGTTAGAACTAAGCCTTTAGAGATCATTTTTATGGAAGTATATGTTTTGCGCTCATGAATTTCACTTATTCATTTTCCCAAGAATACTCTATGGGACTCAGTGACACTTCCGAAGGAAGCAGTGATGAATTTCGGCATAATAGGTAATATGATACATTTAAACAACCCACGTCCAGTTCCAAGTATTATTTCTGTTGTATTTGCCGTGTATATTTATTTATACATACTGTATATTTATTTTTATTATAATCTAGGGCATATGTTCATCATGCCTTGAGGTAGGAAGGCTGTGTGGTATGATGGAAGGTGCGCTGACACAGATTTGTGACTTCTGTGCTTTGTGACCTTGGGATTAAATTATTTGTCTAGTTTTTTCATTTTAAAAATGTTTGTAGATCCTCACAAAATTAAAAGTAGAACTACCATATGATCCAGCAATCAGTTAACAATGCTTTTCCCCAAAGTGCTGCTTTGGTTTGAAAGAGTCTGATGGGGAGAGGAGAACATGTCATCCTAGGTTCCTCTCTTGATAAACCTACAAGATCAGGTAGTAAACTGTGGATAGTAAGGAAGACATCTAGCAAGAAGGAACATGGCTGTCAGGAAATGTAGGTGCCTGCCCCCTCTATGGAGATGGATCATCAGGCTGTTTTGTAATTATTGGTTAGGATCAAGGGCTTTGCAGATCAGAGATTTTGATTTGCATTCCCCTGATCATTAGTGATGTTGAACATTTTTGCATGTTTGTTGGCCATTTGTATATCTTCTTTTGAGACTTGTCTATTCATGTCCTTAGCCCACTTTTGGATGGGATTTTTTTTTTTCTTGCTGAATTGAGTTCGTTGTAAATTCTGGATATTAGTCCTTTGTCGGATGTATAGATTTCTAAGGTTTTCGCCCACTCTGTGGGATGTCTATTTACTCTGCTGACTGTTCCTTTTGTCATGCAAAAGATCTTTAGTTTAATTAACTCCTAGCTATTTATCTTTGTTTTTATTGCATTTGTTTTTGGGTCATGAAATCCTTGCCTAAGCCAATGTCTAGAAGGGTTTTTCCAATGTTATCTTCTAGAGTTTTTTTTTTTTTTTTTTTTGAAGTGGAGTTTTGCTGTTGTTGCCCAGGCTGGAGTGCAATGGCGTGATCTCGGCTCACCACAAACTCCACCTCCCGGGTTCAAGCGATTCTTCTGCCTTGGCCTCCCGAGTTGCTGGGATTACAGGCATGCGCCACCATGCCTGTCTAATTTTTTTGTATTTTTAATAGAGATGGGGTTTCTCCCTCTAGGTCAGGCTGGTCTTGAACTCCTGATCTCAGGTGATCTGTCCACCTTGGCCTCCCAAAGTGCTGGGATTACAGGTGTGAGCCACTGTGCCCGGCCTATCTTCTAGAATTTTTATAGTTTCAGGTCTTAGATTTAAGGCCTTCATCCATCTTGAGTTGATTTTTGTATCAGGTGAGGGATGAGGATCCAGTTTCATTCTTGTACATGTGGCTTGCCAATTATCCCAGCACCATTTTGTTGAAAAGGGTGTCCTTTCCCTACTTTATGTTTTTGTTTGCTTTGTCAAAGATCAGTTGGCTGTATGTATTTGGGTTTATTTCTGGGTTCTCTATTCTGTTCCATTGGTCTATGTGCCTATTTTTATACCAGTACCATACTGTTTTTGTGACTATGGCCTTATAATATAGTTTGAAATCAGGTAATGTGATGCCTCCAGATTTGTTCTTTTTGCTTAGTCTTGCTTTGGCTATGTGGGCTCTTTTTTGGTTCCATATGAATTTTGGGATTGTTTTTTCTAATTCTGTGAAGAATGATGGTGATATTTTTCTGGGAATTGAATTGAACTTGTAGACTCCTTTTGGGAGTATGGTCATTTTCACAATATTGATTTTATCCATCCATGAGCATGGGATGTGTTTCCATTTGTTTGTGTTGTCTATGATTTCTTTCAGCAGTGTTTTGTAGTTCTTCTTGTAGAGATCTTTCCCCTCCTTGGTTAGGTATATACCTAAGATTTATTTATTTATTTATTTATTTATTTATTTATTTTGGAGATGGAGTCTCACTCTGTCACCCAGGCTGGAGTGATTTCAGTGGCGTGATCTCAGCTCACTGCAACCTCTGCCTCCTGGGTTCAAGCGATTCTCCTGTTTCAGCCTCCTGAGTAGATGGGATTACAGGCGCTCACCACCACACCCAGCTAATTTTGTATTTTTAGTCGAGACGGGATTTCACCATGTTAGCCAGGCTGATCTCAAACTCCTGACTTCAGGTGATCCGCCCACCTCAGCGTCCCAAAGCGCTGGGATTACAGGCATGAGCCACTGCACCCGGCCCATCCCTAAGTTATTTTATTTTATTTTTGCATCTATGATAAAAGGGTTTGAGTTCTTGATTTGATTCTCAGCTTGGTTGCTGTTGGTGTATAGAAGAGCAACTGATTTGTGCACATTAATTTTTTTATCTGAAAACTTTACTGAATTATTTGATGAGTTCAAGGAGCTTTCTGGAGGAATCTTTAGAGTTTTCTAGGTATACAATCATTATCATCAGCAAACAGAGACAATTTGACTTCCTCTTTACCAATTTGGATGCCCTTTATTTCTGTCTCTTGTCTGATTGCTCTGGCTAGCACTTCCAGTACTATGTTGAAAAGGAGTGGTGAGAATGAGCGTCCTTGTTTTGTTCTGGTTCTCAGAGGGAATGCTTTCAACTTTTCCCCGTTCAGTATTATGCTGGCTGTGGGTTTGTCATAGATGGCTTTTATTCCACTGAGGTATGTCCCTTGTAATCCGATTTTGCTGAGAGTTTTAATCAGAAAGGATGCTGGATTTTGTTGAATGCTTTTTCTGCATCTGTTGAGATGATCATGTGATTTTTGTTTTTAATTCTGTTTTTGTGGTGTATCACATTTACTGACTTGTGCATATTAAACCATTCCTGCATACCTGGTATGAAACCCACCTGATGATGGTGGATTATCTTTTTGATATGTTGTTGGATTCAGTTAGCTAGTATTTGTTAAGAATTTTAGCATCTATGTTCATCAGGGATTTTGGTCTGTAGTTTTCTTTTTTGGTTATATCCCTTCCTGCTTTTGGTATTAGGGTGATACCGGCTTCATAGAATGACTTAGGGAGGGTTCCCTCTTTCTCTATCTTGTAGAATAATGTCAGTAGGATTGGTACCAATTCTTCTTTGAATGTCTGGTAGAATTCTGCTGTGAATCCGTCTGGTCCTGGACTTTTTGGTGCTGATAATTTTTAAATTACAATTTCTTTCTTTCTTTTTTTTTTTTTTTTGAGACGGAGTCTCGCTCTGTCGCCCAGGCTGGAGTGCAGTGGCCGGATCTCAGCTCACTGCAAGCTCCGCCTCCCGGGTTTACGCCATTCTCCTGCCTCAGCAGGAGTCCCGAGTAGCTGGGACTACAGGCGCCCGCCACCTCGCCCGGCTAATTTTTTGTATTTTTTAGTAGAGATGGGGTTTCACCGTGTTAGCCAGGACGGTCTCGATCTCCTGACCTCGTGATCCACCCGTCTCGGCCTCCCAAAGTGCTGGGATTACAGGCTTGAGCCACCGCACCCGGCCTAAATTACAATTTCAATCTCACTGCTTGTTATTGGTCTGTTCAGGGTATCTGATTCTTCCTGATTTAAGCTAGGAGGGTTGTATCTTTCCAGAAATGTATCCATCTCTTCTAGGTTTTCTAGTTTATATGTGTAATGGTGTTCATAGAAGCCTTAAATGATCTTTTGTATTTCAGTGATGTCAGTCGTAGTATCTCCTGTTTCATTTCTTACTGAGCTTATTTGGATTTTCTCTCTTTTCTTGATTAGTCTTACTTATAGTCTATCAATTTTATTTACTTTTCAAAGAACCAGCTTTTTGTTTCATTTATCTTTTGTATTGTTTTGTTTCAGTTTCATCTAGTTCTGCTCTGATGTTGGTTATTTCTTTTCTTCTGCTGCATTTGAGTTTGGTTTGTTCTTATTTCTCTAGTTCCTTGAGGTGTGACCTTAGATTGTCTGTCTGTGCTCTTTCAGACTTTTTGATGTAGGTGTTTAGGGCTATGAACTTTTCTCTTAGCATTGCCTTTGCTGTATCCCAGAGGTTTTGATAGGTTGTGTCACTGTTGTCACTCAGTTCAAAAAATTTTTAAATTTCCATCTTGATTTCATTTTTGACCCAATGATCATTCAGTAGCTGGTTATTTAATTTCCATGTATTTGCATGGTTTTGAAGGTTCCTTTTAGAGTTGATTTCCAGTTTTATTCCACTGTGGTCTGAGAGAGTGCTTGATACAATTTCAGCTTTCTAGGCCAGGCGTGGTGGCTCACACCTGTAATCCCAGCACTTTGGGAGGCCAAGGTGGGCAGATCACCTGAGGTTTGGAGTTCAAGACCAGCCTGGCTAACATGGTGAAACCCTGTCTCTACTAAAAATACAAAAAAATTAACTGGTGGCACATGCCTATAATCCCAGCTACTTGGGAGACTGAGGCAGGAGAATCACTTGAACCTGGGAGGTAGAGGTTGCAGTGAACCAAGATCATGCTACTGCACTCCAGCCTGGGTGACAGAGCAAGATTCCATTTCAAAAAATAAAATAATCATAATAATAATTTCAGTTTTCTTAAATTTATTGAGGCTCATTTTTTGGTCTTCACATATGGTCTGTCTTGGAGAAAGTTCCAGGCGCCTGTTGAATAGAATGTATATTCTGCGGTTGTTGGATAGAATGTTCTGTATATATCTGTTAAGTTCATGTGTTCCAGGGTATACTTTAAATCCGTTGTTTCTTTGTTGATTTTCTGTCTTGATGATCTGTTTAGTGCTGTCAGTGGAGTATTGTAGTTCCCCACTGTTACTGTGTTGTTGTTTATCTTATTTCTTAGGTCTGTTAGTAATTGTTTTATAAATTTGGGAGCTCCAGTGTTAGGTGCATATGTGTTTAGGACTGTGATATTTTTTTGTTGGACAAGGCCTTTTGTCATTATATAATGTCCCTCTTTGTCTTTTTTAACTGCTGTTTTGTTAAAGGTTGTTTTGTCTGATATGAGAATAACTCCTGCTCGCTTTTGGTGCCCATTTGCATGAAATGTCTTTTTCCACTCCTTTACCTTGAGTTTATGTGAGTCCTTATGTGTTAGGTGAATCTCTTGAAGGCAGCAGATGGTTGGTGAATTCTTATTCATTCTGCAGTTCTGTATCTCTTAAGTGGAGCATTTAGGCCATTTACATTCAGTGTTAGTATTGAGATGTGAGGTACCATTCCATTCATCATGCTATTTGTTGCTTATATACCTTGGTTTTTGTAATATTGTATTTTTGTTTTATAGGTCCTGTGTGATTTATGCCTTAAGGAAGTTCTGTTTTGATGTGTTTCCAGGATTCAAGATTTAGAGCTCCTTTTAGCAGTTCTTATAGTGGTGGCTTGATAGTGGCAAATTCTCTCAGCATTTGTTTGTCTGAAAAAGACTGTATCTTTCCTTCATATGTCAAGCTTATTTTCACTGGATACTAAATTCTTGGCTGATAATTGTTTTGTTTGAGGAGGCTGAAGATAGGGCCCCGATCCCTTCTAGCTTGTAGGGTTTCTACTGAGAAATCTGCTGTTAATCTGATAGGTTTTTTTTATATGTTACCTGGTGCTTTTGTCTCACCGCTTTCAAGATTCTTTCCTTCGTTGGGAGTCTGAGGCTGGAAAGTGGTGTGAACCCAGGAGGTGGAGCTTGCAGTGAGCCGAGATCGCGCCACTGCACTCCAGCCTGGGTGACAGAGCGAGACTCCATCTCAAAAAAAAAAAAAAAAAAGAAAAGAAAACCTGATGACAGTGTGCCTAGCCGATGATCTTTTTGCGATGAATTTCCTGAGTGTTCTTTGTGCTGCTTGTATTTGGATGTCTTGGTCTCTAGCAAAGTTGGGGAAGTTTTCCTTGATTATTCCCCCAGATATATTTTCCAAACTTTCAGATTTCTCTTCTTCCTCAGGAGTGCCGATTATTCTCAGGTTTGGTCGTTTAACATCATCCCAGACTTCTTGGAGGCATTGTTAATATTTTCTTACTCTTTTTTCTTTGTCTTTGTTGTATTGGATGAATTCGAAGACCTTGTCTTCGAGCTCTGACTTTGTTTGGTTTTGTTTGTTTGTTTTGAGACAGAGTCTTGCTCTGTCACTGGGCTGGAGTACGGTGGTGTGATCTCAGCTCACTGCAACCTCCACCTCCTGGGTTCAAGAGATTCTCGTGCCTCAGCCTTCTGAGTAGCTGGGATTACAGGCACGTGCCACCATACCCAGCTAATTTTTTTTGTATTTTTAGTAGAGACAGGGTTTCACCGTGTTGGCCAGGATGGTCTCGATCTCCTGACCTCATGATCTACCCACCTTGGCCTCCCAAAGTGCTGGGATTACAGGCGTGAGCTACCATGCCTGGCTGACTTTCTTTCTATTTGTTCGATTCTATTGTTGAGACTTTCCAGAGCATTTTGCATTTCCGTAAGTTGTCCATTGTTTCCTGAAATGTTGATTGTTTTTTATTTATGCTATCTATTTCATTGAATAGTTCTCCTTTCACTTCTTGTATGATTTTTTTTTTTCCTTACATTGGGCTTCACCTTTCTCTGATGCCTCCCTGATTAGCTTAATAACTAACCTCCTGAATTTCTTTTTCAGGTAAATCAGGGATTTCTTCTAGGTTTGGATCCATTGCTGGTGAGCCAGTATGATTTTTGGGGGGTGTTGAAGAACCTTGTTTTGTCATAGTACTAGAGTTGGTTTTCTGGTTCTTTCTCCTTTGGGTAGGCTCTGTCAGAGGGAGGGTCTAGGACTGAAGGCTGTTGTTCAGATTCTTTTGTCCCATGGGGTGTACCCTTGATATAGTACTCTCCCCCTTTTCCTATGGATGTGGCTTCCTGAGAGCCCAGTCGTAGAGATTATTATCTCTCTTCAGGGTCTAGCCACCCAGCAAGTCTACTAGGCTCCGGGCTGGTACTGGGGGGTGTCTGCAGAGTCCTGTGATGTGAACTGTCTATGGGTCTGTCAGCCTTGGATACCAGCACCTGTTCTGATGGAAGTGGCAGGGAGGTGAAATGGACTCTGTGATGGTTCTTAGCTTTGGTGGTTTAATGCTCTATTTTTGTGCTGGTTGGCCTTCTGCCGGGAGGTGGCGCTTTCCAGAGAGCATCAGCTGTGGTAGTGTGGGGAGGAACAGGCGGTGGGTGGGGCCACTATTCCCTTAGTCTTCAGTTACCAGGATAGGTAGGGAAGGACCACTGGGTGGGGGCAGGATTAGGAGTGTCTGAACTCAGACTCTCCTTGGGTGGGTCTTGCTATGGCTGTGAGGGGTGAGGTTCCCAGGCCAATGGAGTTATGTTCCTAGGATTGTGGCTGTCTCTGCTGAGTCATGCAGGTTGTCAGGGAAGTGGGGAAAAGTCAGCAGTCACAGGCCTCACCCAGCTCCCGTGCAATCCAAAGGCCAGTCTCACTCCCACTGTACCCCCACCCCCAACAGCACCAAGTCTGTTTCCAGGCAGTGGGTGAGCAAGAAAGCAGGGGCTTTTAAAGAGGACTTGGCATGAATGGTATGTAAGGGAGAGAGTGAGGAAGTGTGGGGTCTCCATGACTTGCTTATCTATCAGGTGCTCTGGCTGATGCCATTGTGGGCAGAACCTGGTTGTACATTGACTGTTGTCTCAGGGCAATCTCCTGGTGGGGAGAATCTCAGGGGGTGCCTGGTTTGGTTCAACATTTGTTCCTTAGAATTTCTTTTTGTTTTGTTTTGAGACAGAGTATCTCTGTCACCTATGCTGGAGTGCAGTGGCGTGATCTAGGCTCATTGCAACCTCTGCCTCCGGGGTTCAAGCGATTCTCCTGCCTCAGCCTGCTGAGTAGCTAGGATTACAGGCCCCATACCACCACACTTGGCTAATTTTTATATTTTAGTAGAGATGGGATTTTGCCATGTTGGCCAGGCTGGTCTCGAACTCCTGACCTCAAGTAATCTGATAGCCTCACCCTCCCAAAGTGCTGGGATTACAGGTGTGAGCCACCGTGCCTGGCCTCCTTAGAATTTCTAAGCAAACATATAGTTAGATGAGCTTGCAGCACAAAGAGTGCCTCATGGAAAGAAGGTAAATGTTATAATTGCATTCCTTTTTTTTTTTCTTCAACTTTTATTTTAAGTTCATGGATATATGTGCAGGATGTACAGGTTTGTTACATAGGTAAATATGTGCCATAGTGGTTTGCTGCACAGATCATCCCATCACCTAAGTGTTAAACCCAGCATCCATTAGTTAATCTTCCTGATGTTCTCCCCAACATTCCCAGGCCCCAGTGTGTGTTGTTCCCCACCATGTGTCCATGTGTTCTCATCATTCAGCTCCCACTTAAAAGTGAGAACATGTGGTGTTTGGTTTTCTGTTCCTGTTAGTTTGCTGTTGATGATGGCTTGCAGCTCCATCCATGTCCCTGCAAAGGACTTGATCTTATTCTTTTTTATGGCTGCATAGTATTCCATGGTGTATAGGTACCACATTTTTTTTATCCAGTCTATCATTGATGGGCATTTAGATCGATTCCATGCCTTTGCTATTGTGAATAGTGCTGCAATGAACATAGGTGTGCATGTATTTTTATAACAGAATGATTTATATTCCTCTGGGCATATACCCAGTAATGGGATTGTTGGGTCAAATGGTATTTCTTTCTCTATGTCTTTGAGGAATCACCACACTGCCTTCCACAATGGTTGAACTAATTTACACTTCCACCAACAGTGTAAAAGCATTCCTTTTTCTCTGCAACTTTGCCAACATCTGTTGTTTGACTTTTTAATGATAGCCATTCTGACTGGTGTGAGATGGTATCTCACTGTGGTTTTGATTTGCATTTCTCTGATGATCAGTGATGTTGAGCTTTTTTTCATGTTTGTTGGCTGCATGAATATCTTTGTTTGATAAGTGTCTGTTTATGGCCTTTGACCCCTTTTTTTTTTTGAGACGGAGTCTCACTCTGTCGGCCGGGTTGGAGTGCAGTGGTGCGATCTCGGCTCACTGCAAGCTCCGCCTCCTGGGTTCACGCCATTCTCCTGCCTCAGCCTCCCGAGTAGCTGGGACCACAGGCTTCCGCCACCAAGCTGGGCTAACAATTAGCTAGTTACTTTGTAAGATATTTAAACTTACTTTTGTTGCGTGGTTTTATAGACTTTCCCTGCAGTGATGAGTAAAATGTCCAGTAAGATTAGTATTTTGGGGAGATCATGGAGCCTTACTCTAGACCAATACTGTCCTATAGAAATATAAGGTGAGCCAGATACTTAATTTAAAATTTTCTAGTAGTCACATTAAAGAAAAAAGTAGATTAATTTTGGTAGATTAAAAAAATAAGATTAAGTAGATTAATTTTAATAATATGTTTTATTTAACCCAGAATATTATATCCAGGAATAATATCCAGAATATTATTTTAACATGTAATCAATATTTTAAAATTATTGATACATTTTACATTCTTCTTTTGTGTACTGAATCTTCATAATCTGATGTGTATTTTATGCTTACAGAGCATCTCAGTTGGTACTAGGCATGCTTTAAGTACTCTGATGAGTTGGACCTCACAGATTTAGACTCATGTATGTTTCACTCTTTTTTTTCCCTTCTTTCCCTTCTCATTAATTTGTGGCCATTAGCTTTGCCTGTTCTTTCCTGGACTTTGCTGCCTTTTCTATTCTGCTTCTTCCAACTTACCTTGTACCTAACGTGGCTTATTCTTGGGCTCTTTGTGAATTTGGTCTAAGCTATTTTCTCTTCTAAGCCTGATGACAATTTGTCAGGAAAGGGCCGGTGACCAGGTAGGAGCCTGCAAGGAGGCTGTTGTCTGAGACACAGACTTTCTTTTTTTTTTTTTTGAGATGGAGGCTCACTCTGCCACCCAGGCTGGAGTGCAGTGGCACGATCTTGGCTCATTGCAACCTCCACTTACCAGGTTCAAGCGGTTCTCCTGCCTCAACCTCCTGAATAGCTGGGATTACAGGGGTGCACCACCACGCCCAGCTAATTTTTGCATTTTTAGTAAAGACAGGGTTTCAGCATGTTGGTCAGGCTGGTTTTGAACTCTTGATTTTGTGATGTGCCCACCTCGACGCAGTCTTTCTTTCTTTCTTTCTCTCTTTTCTTTTCTTTTCTTTCCCTTCCTTCCTTCCTTTCTTTCTTTCTTTCCTTCTTCCTTCCTTCCTTCCTTCCTTCCTTCCTTCCTTCCTTCCTTCCTTNTTCCTTCTGCCTTCCTTCCTTCCTTCCTTCCTTCCTTCCTTCCTTCCTTCCTTCCTTTCTTTCTTTCTTTCTTTCTTTCCTCCCTCCCTCCCTCCCTCCCTCCCTCCCTCCTTCCTTCCTTCCTTCCTTCCTTCCTTCCCTCCTTCCCTCCCTCCCTCCCTCCTTCCCTCCTTCCTTTCTTCCCTCCCTCCTTCCTTCCCTACTTACTTCCTTCCTTTCTTCCTTCCTTCCTTCCTTCTTTCCTTCCTTCCTTCCTTCCTTCCTTCCTTCCTTCCTTCCTTCCTTCCTTCCTTCCTTCCTTCCTTCCTTCCTTCCTTCTTCCCTCCCTCCCTCCCTTCTTTCCTTCCCTTTCTTTCTTTCCTTTCTTTCTTTCGTCTTTCTTTCTTTTTCTTTCTTTCTGTCTTTCTTTCTTTTTTGACAGAGTCTTACTCTGTCCCCCAGGCTGGAGTGCAGTGGCACAATCTCGGCTCACTGCAAGCTCCGCCTCCTGGATTCATGCCTATTCTCCTGCCTCAGTTTCCTGAATAGCTGGGACTAGAAGCGCCTGCCACCGTGCCTGGCTATTTTTTTGTATTTTTAGCAGAGACAGGGTTTCACCGTGTTAGCCAAAATGGTCTCGATCTCCTGACCTCGTGATCAGCCTGCCTTGGCCTCCCAAAGTGCTAGGATTACTGGCGTGCGCCACCGCCACTGGCCTGCAGACTTCTTTCTAAGGTGTTTCTGCCTCTTTTTCAAGTGGAGTCCATTGAAATGGTGGTAGATTATTCCATTTTGCACATTGGGGACAGTGAGTTTTATTTTCAATTTTAGAAATAAGTAGGATTTCAGAGAGAGAGAGTGAAAGTTGTCCTTAGTATAGTTGGGAATGAAATACCTATTGCAGATGATAGCCTTGTATTAAACAAAATGCTCTTAAAAAACTGAATTGCAGAAGGCAAAACTATCTTCATTTCTTTGCTACTAAGGTAAGTTACTTCCAATGTTTGCAAGATCAACCACTTAATTGTATAGTATATGTATATGCGTAAATACACATGTGCATCTAAAGGACAATTTCAAAGTAATGTTATTTAATATGATTTCTTTTCAACTTCTTACCACAGAAAAATCTGAACAGACACCCTAGTGTAGTTATTTAAAATTATAAAATTTTAAAATAAAACATTGAAGTATGTTGTTATGCATTGATACTCCATATTTTCTCGTAGAAACTGAGAAGATAAAGATATTTATCATTCACCTCAAGAAGCCCATGATTATCAGCTACAAAGAAGTCATGAAAATAGAAATCCATTTTGATTTGCAGTTCAACATATCACAAGCTTCCATTCAAGCTTTAGGAAAAGATAAACAGGTGGCAGGTTTCATTCTTTTGGATTATTTAAAAATGTTTTAGTATATTTCATGTCTGTTAAATGTCCTTGTTGGGTTTTGATGTGAATATATGATCAAGCAGGAAACCTGGTCTTTCGAGTGCCGTATAAAAAGAGTTGAGAGTTCTGGATTTGAATCCCAGTTTTCCCTTTTCATGGGTCATTGTCTTGACGAGGTAGGACAGAAAGCCTCTTTGTTCCTTGAAATGCTTATTCTACTTACTGTGAACAGATGAAAAGTTTTCTAGGATAATATCACCCTCTTACCACCTTCTTCCTGGAGTCCTGAGGACACTGGCATTTCCATCTCTCTCAGCTCCCCCTGGACCTATGGGGAGTGTATTAGTCTGTTCTCACGCTGCTAATAAAGACATACCCGAGACTGGGTAATTTATAAAGGAAAGAGGTTTAATGGACTCACAGTTCAACATAGCTGGGGAGGCTTCACAATCATGGTAGAAGGCAAAGGAGGAGCAAAGTCACATCTTACATGGTGGGAGGCAAGAGAGCTTGTGTAAGGGAACTCCCCTGTATAAAACCATCAGATCTTGTGAGACTTACTATCACGAGAACAGCATGGGAAAGACCCGTCCCCATGATTCAATTACTTCCCATGGGGTCCCTCCCATGACACGTGGGAATTATGGGAGCTACGTTTCAAGATGAGATTTGGGTGGGGACACGGCCAAACCATATCAGGGAGTCATTAGGAGTAAAGTTTCTGAGGGAGTTTTTCCACAGTTTTACCTGTTGGTCTTACCTTGTGGAAATGGTCTGTACCTCTCTAGATTGCTGTGGTCTCCAGCTCTCTGACTGTAATGTTTCCTGTTTGTTGACAGGAACAGGAAAGCTTTCTGTATCACAGACGGTAGACGGGGCAAAGAAATTTGTGACAAAAGGCAAAAAATACTGTGGTAATGGCCCACAGAGAGTTAAATTAAGAGCTCAGAGATCTGAGGGAGAGGTCTTGGTCCGGCTTCCTTTTGGTTTGAGTTGTATATGAAAGTGTTTATATGTAGCAAAGTGCTCTTAAAATAGTTTCCAAAAACTCACCCTATTTTAATGACATGGTCTTTTTACAAAAACTCCATTTTGTGGTTGAGGATGAGGATGAGAAATAAAGGGGAAATCAGTCACTTGATTAAAAAAACATTTCTTCCATCAAATTACATATGTTCTGACGAGAAGTTTGCTTTAACTCACAAAAACATCAAAACCATATGTATTTCCATATTTCACAAAATGAATAATATGTTTGGAGGGGAGAATGAGGATTTTCCTGTGATAAAGCTGCAGTTCCTAGAATAGGAGGCTCCTACCCTAGGGAAAGGGGTTGGCCTGAGGACCCTACAGTTGGGAACTCACTACAGACTCATCCTGAGAGAGACTCAGTGCCTACGAGAAGCAGGGATTAGCCGTTACCCAACGGGGTGAGACCTGGGTCAGAGACGGGAGAGGCTGGGAAGACACTAGGAAAGAGTGCTTAGAGCAGGGGAATGGCTAGCCCTAGCTCGTCCTGGAGGGAGATGGGGCCTGGAGAAGGCAGAAACAGTGGAATGATCCTTCAGGAGAGGACAAACTGGTAAACTTGACTAACTTCTGATTTATCATGTTTTGTTCTAAGCTTTAGGTTTTCCTTAATTTTTTTTCTTTTTTTAAATGACTACATTTCAAAGTTGACTTTTGTCTTGCATTTCAGATGTCGCCTGACCAGATGAAAATCTCCTCAGAACTTTTTAGTAAGTCTGATAAAGAAGACAGGGAGAATCCCAGTGGCCATGAAAGAGAAACAGGTATATTGGGAAATAAGGAAATTCTGACCCTGAGTTTCCTATAAAAGCAATGAAACCTTAGTTGGAAGAGGTCACTGGAAACCTGTGGTCATATGAGTGATGCATGTCTGATGGCACCTCTGGAGGAAGAAGAACTGCTGATAGCCTTGAATTGTTTTCTACACCTGATAAGGTCTCTCTTGTCGGTCAACTGGAAATGACAAAGGAGAAGAAATGATGGGGTTTGGGGGAGGCAGGACATGGGGGGTAGGAAGGGTCTTGTCTACCCATAAAGCCGGCCCTGCACTAGACCTTGTTTCTCTTTTGAGTTACGCCCCAAGGCTGTTTTCCCAAGTGCCCATAGATTTCTTGTTTTTTGAGATGGAGTCTTGCTCTGTTGCCCAGGCTGGAGTGCAGTGGCGTGATCTTGGCTCACTGCAACCTCTGCCTCCCAGGTTCAAGCGACTCTCCTGCCTCAGATTCCCAAGTAGCTGGTACTATAGGTGTGTGCCACCATGCCCAGCTAATTTTTTCTATTTTTAGTGGAGATGGGGTTTTGCCACATTGGCCAGGCTGGTCTCAAACTCTTGGATTCAAGTGATCCGCCCACCTTGGCCTCCCAAAGTTGTGGGATTTCAAGCATGAGCCAACATGCCAGCCAGTGCCCATAGATTTCTGATTGGAGGTTTGAGGCAGGACCTAATTACCAGCTCTTACCAAAGGATGGAGAGGTACCAGAGGGGGCATTCCATGAAGAGCACTGGTGAGAATGTCAGCGTGTGCATGGTTATTATAGTAAATGTCTTTCTCTTAATTTGTATAGAGCAGGCAGAAGAATCCACCAACGTGGTAGAGTTTATGAGTGCTGAAGATGACCGCTGCCTAATAACTCTCCGCTTAAATGACCAACCTAAGCCACCTGTGAGTACAGGGAGTGGGGCTCAAGGTTCTTATCTGTCTCTATTAGGGTAGTGACAGGTAGAAGCCACCTTTCCTGGTTCATAGACCATTTTCTCCTGGCCAACCATCTGTCAATTAAAAAAATTTTTTTAAGACAAGGCCTTGTTCTGTCGTCATAGTTCACTGCGGCCTCAGCCTCCCAAGCTCATGCGATCATCCTGCCTCAGCTTCCTGAGTAGCAAGAACTACAGGTGGTGGCACCATGCCTGCCTCATTTTAACATTTTTTATAGAGATGGAGTCTTGCTCCATTGCCCGGGCTGGTCTCAAACTCCTGGCCTTAAGAGATTCTCCCATCTTGGCTTCCCAAATCTCTGGGATTACAGGCATGAGCCACTATGCCTCATCAGCTGTCTGTCATTTTTTTCACCATCCCCTCCTTGAGATTGTTTTTGCCTCCATGTTTGTGTATTCTCTTTTCTTTTTCTTTTTCTTTTTCTTTTTTTTTTGAGACTGAGTTTCGCTCTTGTCGCCCAGGCTGGAGTGCACTGGCACGATCTTGGCTCACTGCCACCTCCACCTCTGGGTTCAGGTGATTCTCCTGCTTCAACCTCCTGAGTAGCTAGGATTATAGGTGCATGCCACCATGCCTGGCTAATTTTTGTATCTTTAGTAGAGACGGGATTTCGCCACGTTGGCCAGGCTGGTCTCAAACTCCTGACCTCAGGTGATCACCCGCCTTGGCCTCCCAAAGTGCTGGGATTACAGGCGTGAGTCACTGCACCTGGCGGCACCCGGCTGTGTGTTCTCTTTTCGTTCAACTCGGTTTTCCCTTGGAATACATGACTTGTTTGGCCTCTGTCTCATTTCTTCATTTGGGATCTAGGGACTGAAGGAACCTAATGTTTGGGAGTGACACTTAGCTCCTCCCTGGCCTGAAATGAGAATGAACTATTAGTAGCTGAATGCTGCAGCCCTTGAGAGGCAAGAGGGCTTGAGGACTGGGCCCTGAAGATACCCGACAAACAGAACTCAAAAAAATTCCATATTAAAATCAAGCATAAACATGTATTCATCACAGCATTTATGACAATGTAACAACAGAAAAAGATTTTAAAAATATAAATATCCAAGTACAGTTGAATAATCCACCAGAAAGATTAAACTTGCCCTAAATCTCTAATCTTTTGTAATCCAGGCTTAATTTCAAAATGCTTTATGTTTTAAACAAATTACCCTCCTGGGCTGGGTGTGGTGTTCACACCCGTAATCCCAGCACTTTGGGAGGCCCAGGCAGGTGGATCATGTGAGGTGAGGAGTTTGAGACCAGCCTGACCAACATAGTAAAACCCCATCTCTACTAAAAATACAAAAAAAAAAAAAAAAAAAAAAATTAGCTGGGTGGTGGCATGCGCCTGTAATCCCAGCTACTCTGGAGGCTGAGGCAGGAGCATCACTTGAACCCAGGAGGCAGAGGTTGCGGTGAGCCAGATTGCGCCACTGCACTCCAGCCTGGGCGACAGGGTGAGACTCCATCTCAAAAAAAAAAAAAAAAAGAAAAGAAATGACCCTCCGGTTTGGTTTTAGTTCTTCTAAAATGTAGAGAGGCTTGTCTTTGCAAAAAATATTCCCATACTTTCTTTTGCCATCTGACTTAGTATTTTGAAGTAGTATTAGGCACAATATTGAGATTGGTCAGCTTTTGAACAGTCATCCAGCATCTCTTCTGTTGCAAACGTTTTATTAGAAAGGATTTTGTCATCCTGTACAACAGCAACTTGGTTGCGAATTGACTGATGGAATAATCCTTTACTTCCTCTCCATACTTGTTTGCCTTTATATTATATAAGAAAGCCCAGGCTTCTAGAAGGGTACTTCTCTTATCTCTAGCTTTGTAGAATATGTTTAGTTGTACATAAGAGGCACTAACACCCCTCTAAAATTCTCATTTATGATCTGTGCTTGTAGAAGTCTCATTATAGAAAACATCTCTTCTCTGAGAGTGATCAAGATTCGAGTACCAGTGAACTGTCTTGGATCAGTAACCAAAAAAGGAAATCCCTAAAATCATATTCTGGTAGAAAGAAGACAAGAACCAGAAGTAGTATGAGCAGTAAGTCTGGCATGTCTTCTTTTGAATCACTTTTCAAATAGTGATTTTCAAATGAGATATTTATTTTTCGGTATGTAATGGGAGTGGGTCCAAAGAAAGATATGATCATGGGGCCAGCTTTCCCTGCTACAGTTACACTGGAAAGGCAAAATGTACTGTGTACATGAGACGGAAGAACGGAAGAACGTGAAATTAACCAACAGTTGTTACAGATGAGTTTTGTATAAATGGCGTAGAAATTCAGATAAGAGGAATCTGTCATGAGCTGGAATCATCAGGAAAATCTTCAAGGAAGAGGTGGGTGGGACTTGATTTAACCCTTGGAAAAAAGAATAGGATTGTGAAGAGGAGAAAGGGAAGCATTATTAGGCAGGTAAAACCACAAGGGCATGCATGGTGGCTCACGCCTCTAATCCCGGCACTTTGGGAGGCCAAGGTGGGAGGGTTGTTTGAGACCAGCCTGGGCAATGTGGTGAGACCACACCTCTACAAAATTAAAACATTAGCTGGGCATGATGGTGTGTGTCTGTGGTCCCAGCTACTCGGGAGGCTGAGGCAGGAGGATTGCGTGAGCCCAGGAGGTCAAGGCTGCAGTGAGCAGTGATCGCGTCACTGCACTGCAGCTCAGGTGAAAGAGTGAGACCCTGTCTCAAACAAAACAAACTACAAGGGCACAACAAGGATGTGAGGGTGACATTCGGGGACAAAGTCTGGAGCAGAGAATTCATGCTGAGTGGTGAGGAGCAAGGTTGAATATAGAAAGGATCTGAAGAGGAGACATTTCAGGAAGCTGTAGGAAGTGGGAATTGCTTTTAGCTTTAGCATATTGGGAGAGGGAGTAGTGAATTTTTATGCCTCATGAGTTAATGTGTATGTTGTGTACTTGTTTTCTTTCAATTTAGTCTTGCCAGTTTTCCTTCCCAGTAGTGGCAGTGACCGTGAGAAAGACCAAGTAAGTACATTTTGTCTGGGTTGCTGTGTGCCCTCCGAGTTAAACGGCATTTATTTCCCCAAAAACAACTTTCAGAAGTATGAAAATAACAAAATATTGGTTTACTGATATGTGAATCACTGTCAATGGAAATTGCAAGGACTTCTAAACGTTTAATATGACTCTTGGGTAAGTGTTTGGGGTCTTCTATGCTGGGCGTGCTGGCTCATGCCTGTAATCCCAGCACTTTGGGATGCCAAGGCAGGTGCATCACTTGAGCTTGGGAGTTCGAGACCAGCCTGGGCAACATGGTGAAACCCCGTCTTTACAAAAAATACAAAAATTAGCCAGGTGTGGTAGCATGTGCGTATAGTCCCAGCTACGCAGGAGGCTGAGGTGGGAGGATGGCTTGAGCCTGGGAGGTGGGGTTTGCAGTGAGCCGAGATTGTGCCACTGCACTCCAGCCTGGGTGACAGAATGAGACCCTGTCTCAGAAAAAAAAAAAAAAAAAGATTTAGGGCTTTTTTTTTGTTTGTTTTTGTTTTTGTTTAAACTGTTCCCAAATGTTGCTGGAGTATGTTTATTATGAATGATGCTAAAATTCTGGGCTATTCCCATTTCCTGCAAATGTATACTCTTTTGAATGTATATTTTGAGGTAAACTTGTTGGTTCCATTCTCCCCTTAGTTTTTTCTAATGCTTTTAATGATTTAATTATTTAGACATTTATTTTGCAAGTGCTTAGGATACCTTCAGGCTTATATAAATATTGAATAAACCCTCAAAGTTTCTTCCTTTCCCTTCATTTATCCTTGTTTTATATCAAAGTTGTTAAGAGTAGAGACAGCAGTGTCTGCACCAATTCAAAGCCAATTTTCACCTTTTATTCACTGAATTACCTCTATCAGCAGCTGGTTTTTGTTTTGTGTCATATGAGCTATATATACAGTACAGAGTATATAATCTAGTTCAGAGTGTTTTGTAAGGAGCAGCTGCTGTGATTCTGAGGGTATCGACAGTGTCCTGCCTGCTCATGCAGAAAGAGTTTGGTTAGGGTTTTAATCACACCTTCACCTTTCTTCCATCAACCTGGGATGTGTTGCCCTCTGTCAACCTGAAGGGCTCTCATGCTCTGTAAGGACAGGGGTGGTTAAACCTATGAGTCAGAGTAAGTATGTATTCAGTGAATAGTTCAACCTGAAATAATGAGTTATCAGTTAGAAATGGACCCAAAGAACAGTTTCTAGTAAATACAGCTTTTATTTGAAATAAACACCAAAGAAATACCACAGCTTCAAAAATCTTTTTTTTTTTTTTTGAGACAGCCTTGCTCTGTCGTCCAGGTTGAAGTGCAACAGTGTGATCTCAGTTCACTGCAACCACCGCCTCTCAGGTTCAAGTGATTTTCCTGCCTCAGCCTCCTGAGCAGCTGGGATTACAGGCCCCTGCCACCATGCCCAGCTAATGTTTGTATTTTTAGTAGAGACAGGGTTTTGCCATGTTGGCCAGGCTGGTTTCGAACTCCTGACCTTAAGTGATCCACCTGCCTTGGCTTCCCAAAGTGCTGGGATTATAGGCATGAGCCACCGCGCCTGGCCACAGTTTCAAAAATCGATAAATTTAAGCTGTGCCTCTGGCAAGAAATCTATGTTGATTTTCAGTGAGGGCATTGCTGATTTTCTACAAATACTGGTATTCAAAATTATACTTCTCTCTTGTATAAGATAATTTACAGCACAGGTCAGCACATTTTTTCTGTAAAGGGCCAGATAGTAAATACTTGAGGCTTTCTGAACCATGCAATCTCTGTGGCAACTACTCACCTCAGCCTTTGTAGCCAGAAAACAGCCAGAGACAGAATGGAAACACATGGGTATGCTGTGTTCTAATAAAACTTTGTTTGCAAGAACAGCAACAGACTAGAGTTTGCCAACCCCTGATGTAGAGCAGTGGTTCTCAAACACCAGTGGCCATCACAATGACCAGGATGGCTTGCTAAAACATAGATTGCTGGGTCCTGTCCCTAGAGTTTTGAATTGAATAGATGGGACTTGAGAATTTGCGTTTCCATCCAGTTTCCAGATACTGCTCATGCCCCAGTGTAGACCACACTTTGAGACCACACTTAGAGTTATCTACTGAAATATGACTTCATGTTCTTCCAATTCAGGGATCTTATGATCTTAGCATTTATTTTTTTGTGGCTATTGTTTATTAGATGTGTCTTTGAAAAATTAAAAAGAGAAGCTCAATAGCATTTATACCAAACTTTGAATGGAAAGCAAAAGGAGAAATTTCCTATTCAGTAAAAATGCAAGTGAGCTGAGATCCGGCCACTGCACTCCAGCCTGGGCGACAGAGCGAGACTCTGTCTCAAAAAAAAAAAAAAAAAAATTGCAGTCAGTATTTTATTTACTGCAGTAAAATCTCACTTAACCAGAGTACCTCAAGAAGGAAGGATTTAGTTAATGTAATTTTCCTGCTAATTAAAATTTAAATCTAGTGTCCCCTTACACTAATTCTAATTGTTAGATATTTTATTTCTTAGTAAGCTGAGTAAAGGAAATATAATTGAATCATTGATCATTTAGGATTTTCACTAGGATCATTAGGCAGATCAGTTCTCATGCTGTAATACAATAGAGGCAGGTAGAGCAGGCATGTTTCAATGACTAGACACTTGGCTTTGACCCTAGGACTTTAGACAGGCACATTCCCTCTGTTTCTGTCTCGTGCACTCTGTCTCTCTCTTAACTAAATCTCTGAAATAAGCTTGCTTTATTCTCCTTCCCCTTTGGTTTTTATTAATGTATTTAATAAAAGTACTATTATTTGAAAATGTCTTTAAGGTAATTTTAAATTAATAAAAATAGTAATGTTGTAGTTCCTAAGGAAAACATTTCTATCTCAATGTATACATTGAAAATAGTTCAGAGTCAAGGTTTGAATCTATTGTCCATTTGAGTGGAGCAGTACTTTAATGCAGAGCAATTAGAAGATAACTGGAAATTGGCTGGGTGCGGTGGCACACGCCTGTAATCCCATCACTTTGGGAGGCAGAGGCGGGCAGATCACCTGAGGTCAGGAGTTTGAGGCCAGCCTGGCCAACATGGCGAAACCCCATCTCTACTAAAAATACAAAAAAATCAGCTGGGTGTGGTGGCGCATGCCTATAATTCCAGCTACTCACAAGGCTGAGGCACGAGAATTGCTTGAACTCAGTAGGTGGAGGTTGCAGTGAGTTGAGATCATGCTACTGCACTCTAGCCCGGGTGGCAGAGTGACTCCATCTTAAACAAAAAAAGATAACTTGAAATTGGAAATTTAAGAATCTATAAGATCCTTTTCAACTGTGAAAACCAGAGTCTAGGATCAGGTGCCAGCCTCTCTCTTTTTACCTAACAGAATTTATGATTTCCAAGGATTCAGGAGATTTTCATTTCTGTGTCTCCTGAAAGAATTAATGATCTAGTTCAGATTCAGTACCATGGCATTAAGCTAGTATCCACCCCTCAACTAAAAACACACAGAAATTCTGAATAGAATTAGCATTTATTTTCAAATGGAGTAAACCTAATACTTAAGCTTCTTAAAGTAATATTGAAAATGTCTTAGAATATTTTGATAACTTGTTTTGAATTGTTATGAATGTTAACACTTTAACTATATTTTAGGCTAAACTTCTGTCACCATCACAGAAAGACATACCCAATCAAAATAACACCGTATCTCCAAAGACTTCTGAAAAAAAATTCCAAGATAGTTTTGCTTTTTCGACTCCTGAAGATTCTGCCCAGAAAACAGGTACATGATTTTCTGTTGACTTACATAGAAAAAAATTTGTATTCGGGAAAGGAAGTTTGAAGTAAACAAAACATTTTCATTTTAATATATATTAAAGAAAATATGAAGATAACATTGTTCTTTACCTTAATGTCTCTTATTAGAAAATAACAGAGGATATGATGTTTTAATTTTGCTTTGCCATTTGAGATCAGCTTGTGCCCAAGAATTGCTGGTCTCTTCTTTTTTTAAAGAAGCAAGACATCTCAAATTGTGACCTGTAGCAGGGGTTGGTAAACGTTTTTTGTAAGGTTCCAATAGTAATTATTTTTTGCTTTTTGATCCATATGGTTTCTTTTTCTTGTCTTTTTTTTTTTTTTTGACATGGAGTCTTGCTCTGTCGCCCAGGCTGGAGTGCAATGGTGTGATCCCAGCTCACTGCAACGTCCGCCTCCCAGGTTCAAGCAATTCTCCTGCCTCAGCCTCCCATACCCGGCTAATTTTTGTATTTTTAGTTGAGATGGAGTTTTGCCATGTTGGCCAGTCCATTCTGGAACTCCTGACCTCAAGTGATCTGCCCACCTTGCCCTCCCAAAGTGCTGGGATTACAGGCGTGAGTCACCACAGCTGGCCTTGATCCATATGGTTTCTGTTGTAACTATTCAACTGTGCGGTTGTTGCACAAAATTGGCCATGGATAAGATGTAAGCCAATGGGCTAGCTGTCTTTCCATAAAACTTTATTTATAAAATGAGTAGCAGACTGGATTTGGCTTGGGGGCCAGAGTTTGCCCACCCTTAACCTATAGGCTTTTTCTTAACCCTCAATGTATTTTATTTTCGCTGTCTCCTTTTTTAAGTTTGTTAAGAATATGATTTTGTTTGTTAATAACAATATTAATATTGTTTATTATTCTGCAGTTCAGTACATTGCCAGGCATACAATGATATTTAGTAAGTACTTCAATAACAATCTGTTAGTGTAGCTGCCACTGGAAGAAAATAAATAGGGAAAATAAAAAAGTAGAGAGGAAAATGTAACATTCAAGAATAAAAGGGGTCAGGTGCAGTGGCTCCCTCCTGTAATCCCAGCACTTTGGGAGGCTGAGGCAGGTGGATCACCTGAGGTCAGGAATTCGAGACCAGCCTGACCAATATGGTAAATCTCATCTCTACTGAAAATACAAAAATTAGCCAGATGTGGTGGCAGGCGCCTGTAGTCCTAGCTGCTTGGGAGGCTGAGAGGAGAATTGCTTGAACTGGGTGGTGGAGGTTGCAGTGAGCTGAGATTGTGCCACTGCACTCCAGCCTGGGTGACAGAGTGAGACTCTATCTCACAAAGAAAAAAAAAAAAAAGAAAAACAGAATAAAAGAAAGGAAGAGAGCAAGAGAGGGAAGAAAGGAACAAAGTTACTACCAAAAAGTAACAATCAACAAGATGGCAATACTAAGTTCTTACCTACCAATAATTACTTTAAATGGATTAAATTCTCCAATCGAAAGACACAGAGTGGTTGAATGGATAGAAAAAAATGAGATTCAGCAATATGCTGTTTACAGGGGACTCACTTTACCTTAAGGACAGGTATAAACTGAAAGTGAAGGGTTGGAAAAAGATAGTCCATGCAAATGGCAATCAAAAGAGAGCAGGGATGTGGCTATACCTACATCAGGCAAAATAGACTTTCTGTCAAAATTTGTCACAAGAGACAAAGACTAGATGATGATAAAAGGGTTAATTCATCAACAGGAAATAGCAATTGTAAATATATATATGAACCCAACATTACAGCACCTAAATATATAAAGCAAATATTAACAGAACTGAAGAGAGAAATAGCAATACAATAACAGAGTTCCTTAATTTCCCCACCTTCAACAGTCCATAGATTATCCAGATAGAAAATCAATAAGAAAACAGTGGACTTGAATAATACAGTAGACCAGATGAATCTAACTAACATATACAGAACATTCCATCTCACAGTGGAACACATACTCTTCTGCAGTGCACAGTGCACATGGGACATTCTCCAGAATTGATCATATGTTGGGCCACAAAATACATCTTAACAAATTTGAAAAGACTGAAATAATCTTAGAGGTCTTTTCTGATCACAGCAGTATGAAACTAGAAATAATAACAGGAGGAAGATTGGAAAATTCAAAAATACATGGAAATTAAACAACACACTCCTGAATAACCAATGGATCAAAGAAATTAAAAGGGAAATTTAAAAATCTTGAGATAAATGAAAATGGAAACATACCAAAATTTATGGGATGTGGCAAGAGCTGTGTTAAAAGGTAAGTTTATAGCAATAAATACCTACATTAAGAAAAAAGAAAAATCTCAAATAACTTCACCCCTCAAGAAACTGAAAAAAGAAGAAACTAAACCCAAAGTCAGCTTAACGAAGAAAATAACAAATATTAAAGCATAAATAAATGAAATAGATACTAGAAAGACAATAGAAATGGTCAATGAAACTAAGAATTTGTATTTGGAAAGACTGAAATTGACAGACCTTTAGCTAGACTAACCAAGAGAAAAAAAGAGAGGACTCAAAAGAAAAAAACATTATATATGAAAAAGGAGACATTACAATGGATACCACAGAACTACAAAGAATCATAAGCAATTACAACAAACAAATTATACACCAACAAATCGGATAACCTAAAAGAAATGGATGAATTTCTAGAAACGTGACCTACCAAGACTGAATATGAAGAAATAGAAAAGCTGAAGAGACCCAGAATGAGTAAAGGGATCAAATCAGTAATCAAACTTCCCAACAGAGAGTAGCCCAGGGCCAGACGGTGTCATTGGTGAACTCTACCAAGTATTTAAAGAAAAATTAACACCAATCCTTTTCAAAGTCTTCTGAAAAACTGAGGTGGAGAGAACACTTCCAAACCCATTTTATGAGGCCATCTTTACCCTCTTGTCAAAGCCAGATAAGAATGCTACAAGAAAAGAAAATTACAGGCCAATGTCCCCGATGAACGTATATGTAAAAACCTTCGAAAATACTAATGAAACTTACTAAATAGCACATTAAAAGGACTATATACCATGATAAAGTAGGATTTATCCCTGAGATTCAAGGAAGGTTCCACATACACAAATCGATAAATATGATAAACCACATTAACAGAATGAAGGTTAAATTCCTAGAATCATCTCAATAGATGCAAAAAAGCATTTGACAAAATTTAACATCCTTTCGTAATAACTCTCAATAAATTAGGTACATATGGAATGTACCTCAATATATGACAAGCCTATAGCCAGCATTCCACTCACTGGTGAAAAGCTGAAAGCTTTTCCTCTGAGATCAGGAATAAGACAAAGGTGCCTACTCTTGCCACTTCTGTTTAACATAGTACTGGAAGTCCTACCCAGTTCTATCCAGGCAAGGAAAAGAAATAAAAGACATCAAAATTAGAAGATGTTAAATTGTTTTTGTTTAAAGATGACATGATTTTACATATATCAAACCCTAAAGGCTTTACCAAAAAACTGTTAGAACTAATAAATGAATTCAGTAAAATTGCAGGATACAAAATCAACATACAAAAATCAGTTGTGGAGTTTGCTTCTGGGTTTCAACAAAACGACAACAAAACAAAAATGAGTTGCATTTCTAGACACTAACAATAAACTAAGGAAGAAATCAAGAAAATCTCAGCCAGGTGTGGTGGCTCACGCCTGTAATCCCAGTACTTCGGGACGCTGAGGCAGGCGGATCATGAGGTCAGGAAATCAAGACCATCCCAGCTAACACAGTGAAACCCCATCTCTACTAAAAAGACAAAAAATTAGCCGAGCGTGGTGGCACACTGTTGTAGTCCCAGCTACTCGGGAGGCTGAGGCAGGAGAATCGCTTGAACCCAGGAGGCACAGGTTGCAGTGAGCTGAGATCATGCCACAGCACCTCAGCCTGGGTGACACAGTTAGACTCCATCTCAAAAAAAAGAAAAAAGAAAAAATCTCACTTATAATAGCTTACAAAATACACAAAAATAACCAAGGAGATGAAAGATCATAATCTGAAAACTATAAGACATTGATGAAATTAATTGAAGACATAAATGGAAGAATATCCTATGTACATGGGTTGGAAGAATTAATATTGTTAAAATGTCCCCATTATCCAAAGCAATACACAGATTCAATTCAATTGCTATCAAATTTCTACTGGCATTTTTCACAGAAATAGAAAAAACTATCCTAAAATTTATATGGAACCACAAAAGACCCTAAATAACCAAAGCAATGTTGAGAAAGAGGAATACAGCTGGAGGCATCGCACTTTTTGATTTCAAAGTGTATTTAAAAACTATAGTAATCAAAACAGTATAGTACTGCCATAGAGACAGGCACATAAGGCCAAGATAACATGATCAGCCCAGACATAAACCTACACATATATATAGCCACTTAATTTATGAAAAGGGCACCAAGAATACACCATGTGGAAAGGAAAGCCTCTTCAATAAATGTGTTAGGAAAACTGGTTATCCACATACTAAACAATGAAATTGGACCCCTCTCTTACACCATATACAAAAATCAACTCAAAATAGATTAAGACTTTAAGATCTAAAACTGTACAACTACTAGACAAAAATAGGGAAACAGCTCTTTGACATTGGTCTCAGCAATGATTTTTTGCATACAACCCTAATAGCACAATAAACTTTTGGGACTGTGTCATACTAAAAATCTTGTGCACAGCAAAGAAAGCAATCAATCAAATGGGAAGACAGCCTAAAGAATGGGAGAAAATATTTGCAAATCATATATCTGATAATAGGGGTTAATATTCAAAATAACTTCCACAACTCAAAAGCAAGAAAACACATAACCTAATTAAAAATGGGTAAAGAAGCTGGATAGACATTTTTCCAGAAAAGATGCGCAAATAGCTAATGGTGGGTATATGTACTCAACATCACTGATCATTAGAGAAATGCAAATCAAAACCATAATGTGATATCTCACACCTGTCCAGATAGCTATTATCAAAAACACAAGAGAGAACAAGTGTTGGCAAGGGTATGGAGAGAAGGGAACAATTGTACGTTGTTGGTGGGAATGTAAATTGATGCAACCATTGTGGAAAACAGTATGGAGTTTTCTCAAAAATATTAGAATTGTATAGAATCCTTCAATCCCACTTCCATGTATATATACAAAGGAGATAAAATCAGCATCTTGAAGAGATAGCTGCACTTCCATGTTTATTGCAGCATTATTCACAATAGCCAGGGTGTGGAATCAGCCTAAGTATCAGTCAGTGGATGAGTGAATATAGAAAATGTGGTATATATAAACAATGGAATACTATTCAGCCTTAAGAAGGAAATCAGGCCATATACAACAACATGGATAAACCTGGAGGTCATTATGTTAAGTGAAATAAGCTAGTCACTAAAGGACAAATACTATATAATCTCACATATACACGGAATGTAAAAAAATCAAACCCATAGAAACAGAGTAGAACAGTGGTTGCCAGGTGCTAGGAGGTGGGGGGAAAGAGGAGATGGTCTTTGAAGGATATAAACTTTCAGGCATAACATGAACAAGTTCTGGGATCTACAGCACAGGCAGTGATGGATGTGTTCATTGATTTGAAAGTGATCATCATTACACCATGTATATGTATATCAAATCATCAAAAAAGAGTAAGTGCAGGCAATAAGGGAGGGGATTCTAAGGGAGAGAAGAGAAGAATCACAAGATAGAGGTGGAAGAATCCCTGCCCATGTTATTGGAGGCCAGATGGGTGCCGATCTAGTTGAAGTAACTGGCTGTTAATCTTACCTACAGATGTACAAACCAGTAAGAATTCATGTCCAGAAGATACAGTCAGTAGATTTTTGTTTCACTTAGAACTGTGTCCCTTTTTTTGATGATGAGATTTAATATCTAGAATGATAGTGAATTCTTATTGCTTTGTTACTTGGCATGTATTCACTTGAAACTTCTCTCTAATGCTTAGAGCTTCAAGGTCCTCACTCGCTGAGCAAGCTCACTTCCTTGGAGCACCCAGAAGATGAAGAAAACATATCTAAGGTACCATTTAATTGTTGGTTATTCATCTGATTTTCCAGAATTAATGTCATATTTGCATAACACATTGGCTATTCCTTTTGACGGAGTAATATAACACCACCTGTTTCCTGCTTTGCCAGAAAGGACATATATTTGTGGTCTGTTTTGTTTTTAAGATTGTGAACCAAGAATCGCTAATGGAAAGTACTAGCTTGAAACATAAGCTGCAAAACTTGGAAGACAGAGGTGAGAGAATAGTCCTTTTTTTTTTTTTTTTTTTTTGGGGGCAGAATAAAATGAAATTAATCTGATCTTGGCAGACTGGGCTGTTACTCAGATGGCAGATCAAGTCACTTTGCACGGTGACTTTTGCCAGGCCGTGGAGGGAGGAGTGTGAGCTGCTTACTAGTTCTAAATGTTCATGAAGGTTAGGAGGAAAAATGGGAGGCTCCATTCAGGAACCAGGACCTCTTGTGCCAAGGAAGGTATAGCCTGGGACCTGAATCCCACCAGCCAGTCACACCTTCTCTCCAGCCTCAGAGGAGGGCACAGTGCGGGTACTTTCCTAAGGATCTCATCCAGAGCTTATTTCATTCTCAAGCATGTACTTGCAGTTTATAAGAAATGTTCTAAAACATTGTGTGGTCAAATTATTAAAACGTCTGAGTTCATTTACTCATGTTAAGAGTGGTATCAAGATTCCCAGCCTGGTCCACAATGTTGTATATAATACAATGTAATGATATAATACTTTTCTACTGTTTATGATGTTTCTTGACTGCATTTTTTCTCTACTTTTAAAAATTACATATAGAAAGGATTCAACTGGTTATAAATATGTGTAGGATATTTAGAAAATTAATGTAACAAATACCTGCAAGCCATCATCCAGTTTTAGAAATATAACATTACTATTGCTTTCAAAATCCTGGTATGCTTTACCTGAAACCCATCCCACCCCCTCCCCTTAATTTTATGTCTGAATCTCTGCTTTTTTGTTCATTTGTGCGTTGGGGGAATTCCATACATTCAGGAGAGATAGATGTGTACAGTTTAAAGAATGACTATAAAGAGAACATCTGTGTAACCACAGCTCAAACTGGGAACTAGAAAATTGCCATTGGCTTACAATCCTTCCATACCAGATTGTTACTTATTAATTTCTTTTACCCCTTATAGAGGTAATGACTTAGGACTTTTGTAAAAACCCTTCAGTTACTTCTCTTTATACTTTTGCTTTCTCCGTATATATCCCTAAATAATATACAGTTTAGTTTTATCTGATTTTAAATGTAAACAAATGACATTATACTGTATATATTATATATGGCTTCTTTTGCTCAGTCATTTGTGAGATCCATTCATGCTAATATGTGTAAGTGAAGTATATTTCTTTAGCATTCAGTTACATGAAAATACCACATTTAAAAAGCCATTCCAGTGCTGTGGGATGTTTGGATTTTTACAGTTTGGGTTGTTAGAAATAATGCCACTATGAAGAATCATGCCCATTTCTCCTGACACACATGTTAAAAATCTTGTCTAGGTACATTTTTAGGAGTATAATTGCTGGGTTACAGAATATGCATACCTTTAACAATTTTACATATGCCAAACTTTCTCAAAGTGACTGTATCTGTTACTTTTCCACTGGCTGTGTATGAGAGCCCTGTTGCTTCACATCCTCACCAACACTTGGTATTTTAAATTTCTGATGTGTGTGTGTGTGGACACTGAAGTTTTAATTCAAATATCCCTGATTGAAGTTTAGCATAGTTTTATGTGTTTATTAGCCATTTTAATTTCCTCTTTTGTGTAGTGTCTAACATGTCTTGCCTAGTTGTCTATAGAATTATCTTCTTATATTGATTCCTAGGAATTCTTCGTAATACATTCTGGACACTCGTCCTTGATTATGTGGCTTGTAAATATCTTCTTCCACTGTGTGGTCTGTACTTCTCTCTCTGTATAGTGTGTTTAAGATTGCTTTTTTAATACACCAAAGCTTTTAATTTTAATAAATTCTATTTCATCAATCTTTTCTCTGTGGTTAGTCATATGAAATTCTTACCAAAAACATATGATCATATATTATTTCCTATATTACTATATTTAATGCTATTCATTTCTCTCTAAGTACTGCTTTAGGTGAATTTCACACATTATAATATATAATATTTGTCATTATTTACTTTAAAATATTATTTTTTAATTTTTTAATTTTTTTTTTTTTTTTTTTTTTTTTTTTGAGACGGAGTCTCGCGCTGTCGCCCAGGCTGGAGTGCAGTGGCGCGATCTCGGCTCACTGCAAGCTCCGCCTCCCGGGTTCACGCCATTCTCCTGCCTCAGCCTCCTGAGTAGCTGGGACTACAGGCGCCCGCCACCGCGCCCGGCTAATTTTTTGTATTTTTAGTAGAGACGGGGTTTCACTGTGGTCTCGATCTCCTGACCTTGTGATCCGCCCGCCTCGGCCTCCCAAAGTGCTGGGATTACAGGCGTGAGCCACCGCGCCCGGCCTAATTTTTTAATTTTTTATTTTATTTTATTTTGAGATGGAGTCTCGCTCTGTCACCCAGGCTGGAGTGCAGTGGCGTGATCTTGGCTCATTGCAACCTCCATCTCCCGGGTTCAAGCAATTCTCCTGCTTCAGCCTCCCGAGTAGCTGGGATTACAGGCATGTGCCACCATGACTGACTAATTTTGTATTTTTAATAGAGGCGGGGTTTCGCCATGTTGGCCGGGCTGGTCTTGAACTCCTGACCTCAGGTGATCTGCCTGCCTTGGACTCCCAAAGTGCTGAGATTTCAGGCATGAGTCACCATGCCCAGCCTAAAATATTATTATTTTTTTATTTCTTTATTGACCCAGATGTTGGTTAGAAATACATTTGTTAATTCTTAGTGGTATAGGAGTTCTTAGCTATCTTTTGGTTGTTGTTTTCTAGTTTGATTACACTGTGACTAGAGAACATAGTCTGTATGATTATGCCTTTTGAAATTTTGAGATGTACTTCATGGCTTAGTATATGCCAATTTTTAAAAATATTAATTTGTGGTTAAAAGAGTATATTTCACAATCGTTGGGTACAGTGTCTCTCTATATATGTATATTCATTAGGTTACTTTTCTTAACTATGTTCTTCAAATCTTATATTCTTACTATTTTTTAATTAGTCTACTTATTATATCAAGTGCTGAGAGAAGTGTATTAAAACCTTTCATTGTGATTGCAGATTTGCCAGTTTTTTCTTCTGGTTCTGTTCAATTTTTGCTTCCTACAAATCTTTTTTCTAAAGAATAAGTCTTTAGGCCAGGCGTGGTGGCTCATACCTGTAATCCCAGCACTTTGGGAGGCTGAGGCGGGTGGATCACTTGAGGTCAGGAGTTCAAGACCGGCCTGACCAACATGATGAAACCCTGTCTCTACTAAAAATACAAAAATTAGCTAGGTGTAGTGGTGCATGCCTGTAATCCCAGCTACTCGTGAGGCTGAGGCGAGAGAATCACTTGAACCCAGGAGGTGGAGGTTGCGGTCAGCCAAGGTTGTGCCATGGCACTCCAGTCTGGGCGACAGAGTGAGACTCCATCTCAAAAAAAAAAAAAAACAAACAAGAAAAGAATAAGTCTTTAGATAAAAGTAAAATAGTTACCTTATTATGTATTTACCTTATGGCATATTAAAACTCTTATCATTATGAAGTGATGACCCCTATATCTGGTCATGTTTTTGTCTTAAAGTCTGTTTATTTTGTTTAGAATTTGCATGGTATAATTTCTAAAAGTCTTCTTATGACTGACGTATGTGTATGTGTTTCCTAATGTTATATATTGTTATATATATAACTTGTAAACAGCCTGTAGTTGGACTTTCTTGCCCCTCATTTCATAGTATGTCTTTTAACTGGAGTATTTAGTCCATTTATATTTCATGTACTTCCCCGCATATTCGGATTATATCTACTAATTTGTTTTGTACTTTCTGTGTGCCCCAACCATTTTGTTTTCTTTTTCTCATTCTTTTTGTTTTGCATAAGTATTTTTATTGTATTTTTACCTCTACTCATTTGTAGTTATATACTCTCTTTCTTTTTTCATTTACTGATTAACTTAGAAACCATAACGTGTAAATTTCTAAGTCTAAATTTAATTTAGTGTTAATCTAGTATGACTTTTACATAATGTGTAAATTTCTAAGCCTAAATTTAATTTACTGTTACTTTTTCTCCAGAGTATATAGATCTAAGATCCTTGAATTCCATTGGCCTACCCCAACCACATAATGTGTTGGTGTTCTTTATTTTAAAACTTGAGGTTGAATTTTTGCTTTATGAAAATGCCCATTCAACCCTTATTCTTGAATTTTGCTGGGTAAAGAATACCATGTTGGCAAAACTTTTTCTATTATACATCAAATAAATTATTCAGTCGTTTTTTGTTTTCTATTCTTCCTGATGAAAATTTAGCTGTCAATCTACCAGTCACTCTTCAAAGGTAATTTGTCCTTTTTTTTCCTTCCTTCTGAATATATGTAAGATTTTTTCCATTTATCCTTGGTAATGTTCCACTTATTAAAATTTGTCTAAGTAAGTCTAAATACGTCTAGGTAAGAAAAAACGTTTTTGTTTATGTTCTTTGGCATTTGTAGGGAATCTGGAATATCACATGTCTTTCATCAGTTCTGGAAAATTCTCAGTTATTATCTCCTCAAGTATTGCTTTTGGCTCATTCTTCTTTCTCCTGCTTGAACTCCAACTAGATTCTACATCTTTTAGCCACTCCTACATATTTTCTATTCCTTCACTTTATTTGCATGATAGATAATTTCATCTGTTTTTCACAACTACCTGTTCACCAGTATCTAATACGGGACCTATCATTGAATGTTTATTATATTTTTTTATTTCTAGAAGTTGTTTGGTCCTTTCTAGAGCTGCTAGGTCCTTTTGTGTAGTTCCTATTCCCTGAAGACTTTTTTTTTTTTTTTTTTTTGAGGTGGAGTCTCGCTCTGTCACCCAGGCTGGAGTGCAGTGGCGCGATCTCAGCTCACTGCAAGCTCCGCCTCCTGGGTTCACGCCATTCTCCTGCCTCAGCCTCCCGAGTAGCTGGGACTACAGGTGCCCACCACCTCACCTGCCCAGCTAATTGTTTGTAGTTTTCGTAGAGACGAGGTTTCACCATGTTAGCCAGGATGGTCTCGATCTCCTGACCTCGTGATCCGCCCACCTCAGCCTCCCAACGTGCTGGGATTACAGGTGTGAGCCACTGCGCCTGGCCTCTCTGAAGATATTTTTAAGCTTGTTTTTCTTTGTTTAAATAGAATAGTTAATCTTCTTCCCTCTTTTTCAAAGTTGACTTTAGTTGTTCAAGGGACTTTTTATTTTTTTCATATAAATTTAGATTAAGTTGATCAAGTTACTTAAGTTCACTGGAATTTTGATAGAAATTGCATTAAATATGTAAGTTAACTTGAAGAGAAGTGACATCTTTAAAATATTAAACTATCCCACACAAGCGTATGAAATGTCTCTCTATTGGTCTGTGTCATTGTCTGCGTCCTTTATTGAGTTTTAAAGTTTTCTCTATGAAGGGCTGATGTATTTTGGGGTAATTCTTAGGTATTTATGATTTTTTTACTATTGTTTTAAAATTTGTTATTGCTAAAGTAGAGTGATACTGTTGATTTTTATAAAATAACCCTGTATCTGGCAACCTTGCTGAACTCTTATTAAGTCAAATAATTTATCTGTTGATTCTCTTAGTTGTCCTGAGTAGCTGATTCTATTACTTGCAAAAAATGATAGATTCTTTCTCCCCTTCTGATACTTACATCCCTTATTTTTCGTTCTTCATATCATTGGCCAATATCTTTAGTATGTTTTAAACATAGCAGTGAAAATCTGCATCCTTGTCTTTTTTCTAATCTTATAGCAAATGCATCTAAAGTTTCTCTGTTAAGTAAAATGTTTGTGGTAGATTTTTGGTATCAAATTTTTACCAGATTAAAGAAGTTCCTTTCTACTCATAATTTGCTGAGTTTTAAAAAAATCATAAATAAGTATTGAACTTTATGAAATGCATTTTTCTGCATCAACTAAGATAATCAAATGAATTTTCTCCTTTGGTTTCTTTTTTCCCTCCAGCTTTACTGAGGAATAATTGGCAAATAAAAATTGTATATATTTACGGTATGTAATGTGATATTTTGTTATGCATATGCATTGTGAAATGATTACCATAATCAAGCTAATTTACATATCCCCTCACATAGTTATCTTTGTGTGTGTGTATATGTGTGTGTTAATAATAAAGATCTACTCTCTCGGCCAGTTTCAAGTACATATACATTATTATTAGCTATAGTCACCATTGTATATCTCAGGTCTCTAGAACTTATTCATTTAATAACTGAAAGTTTATGCCCTTTGACCAGCGTCTCCCCATTTTCCCAACCCCTTGATTCCTGAAGGTAACCATCCTTCTATGCTAAGTGAAAGAAGCCAAACACAGACCAGGGCTGCATAATTTTACTTATATGTGGAATTTTAAAAAGTACAACTCATAGTAACAGACAATAGAAGGGTATGGTGGTCCTTTTGCTTATTAATATGACAAATTATATCAATAGGTATTATGTTGTTCAGCCATACTTGTGTTCCTGGGATAAACCTCATTTGTTCGTGGTATGTTTTAAAAAAGATACATTGTTGGACTTATTTAGTGAATACCTTATTAATGAACTTTACATCTACGTTCATGAGTGGAACAAACCTGTACTTTTCTCCTACTGCTGTTATCAGGCATTGGAATCAGTGTCACACTAGCATGTGGATGGAGGCTGGGCAGCTCTCTCTCTTGCTGGAAAAGTTTATATAAGATAAAAACTATTTTTTAAAAGTTTATAAAACCACCTGGGAATTTGGGGGATGGAAAAATGTTGTTATTTCAATTTCCTTAGTAGTCACTGATATACTCAAGTTCTCTATTTCTTCTTGGGTCAGTTTTGGAATTATGTATTTTTCTAGGAATGTCTCAGCATCGTATTTTTTAGTGTGCTTCTTAATGTTTAATTTAAATCATTGTAGTTGTTTCCTTTATATTGTGTACATGCTTATTCGTATCTTTTACTCTTGATAAGTTTTACTAGAGGTCCATCTTTTAAAGAATTGGTCTTTTGGTTTGTTATTCTTCTCTGTTTTTATTTCTATTGTTTTATCTTCTGTTGTTATCTGCTTTTTTAAAATTTTTACTTCTTATATCTTTGCATTTATTCTGATGTTTGTTTTCCAGCTTTTGAGTTAAATACTCATTTGTTTTTAACCTTTCTGTTTTCTTGATAAATGCATTTAAGTTTTCTTAGGAATGCTTTGGCTCTATCACATTTTGATATTAGTGCTTTTTTTTTTTTTTTTTTTTGCCATCAATGCTTAGTAGTTCTTCCTTTTTATGTATTTTTAAAAACCCAGTTATTTAGTAAAATTTAATGTAGTTTCCAAGCATATGGGATACTTCCGTTACTTATTGCTAACTCTTTGCAACATGGTCAGAGAAACACAGTCTGTACAATATCTTTCCTTTAGAATTTACTGGGGCTTACGTTAAGGCCTAATTGGACTTGCCGTATGGCTGAAAACAGTATCCAAATTTCATGAGTGTTCCTTATACACTTATCTATTTCCCTTTGTTGTATATTATATGTTTTGAGGCAGTGCTACTAGGTGCATCAGGAAGTGACTCTTCATCTTCAATTTTTTTTTTCACCCTTGTGAATTGCTATCACATAAAGAGCTTTTACCTGGATTTTAAAAAGTCTGATCTGACAATCTCTTTTAATAGGAACAATTAATCCATTGTGCTTCCATTGATATATTTGGATTGAGTTTTCTTGTCTTTGTCCCACATTCTCATTCTTTCTGTCCTTGCCTTCATTTAGATTTATAATTTTTAATCATTTTCCCCCTTTTCCTAGTTTGGAAGTTTTCATCCCCTATTTCTAAAGGTAACTCTAGAAATTTTAACACACACACTTTGAAAAGCTTCAAGTTAATATTTTTACCATATTCCAAACAGAAGAAGGACCTTCAAACACTAACTTCAATCACATTTCTGAACATTTAGTTTCCAAACATATGGGTTATTTTAAAGGTATTTCATTACCTTTTGCTAACTTTTTGCAAGATGGTCAGAGAAACACAGTCTGTGCAATATTGTTTAGAATTTATTGGGGCTTATATTAAGGCCCAGTTGGACTTGCCTTATGGTTGAAAACTGTATCCAAATTTCATGAGCATTCTGTGCTGTACTTATTCTTCTGACCATTTAGCTGCTTCTCTAGTTTTTCTAATTCGTAAAATGTTTTCTGTTGGTATTACTTCACTCAGTGTTTTATTAGATTTACACTCAGATTTAATCATTTTGCTCACAATTCCTTTTTGCATCTTTCCTCCTGGTATCACTGTGCTTTTGTTCTTTTTGCCTGAATTACTCTAAAAAATATTTTCAGCATTTTCATTACAGGATTGATATTTCTTTTGGAAAACAGAGTCTAAGGTCCAACTGGTCTTTCCTTTTTGTAGTATGATCAGCAGGAGCCCTTCCCTTAACTCCCTCTCCTCCAGCACTCCAACAGAAGCTGGGAGAGATGAAGAGATGTGTGTCAGAGGGACCCTCAGACAGGCTGGAGTACAGTGGCACAGTTTTGGGTCACTGCAGCCTTCGATTTCCCAGGCTTAAGCAATCCTCCCACCTCAGCCTCCCAAGTAGGTGGGACTACAGGTTCATGCCACCATGCCCAATGAATTTTTGTAATTTTTGTAGAGACAGGGATTTGACATGTTGGCCAGGCTGGTTTTGAACTCTTGGACTCAAGCAATCTGTCACCTCAGCCTCCCAAAGTGCTGGGATTACAGGCATGAGCCACATGCCCAGCCAGAGGATAATTTTTTTTTAAGATTTTGAATTTTGCCATCATCTACCTTCTTGGAAAGGTCTCCAGATTCAGGAAGGAGTCAAGAGGATAGCCCCTTCTTAGCTCAGTGCCTGGCATATAGATACACTCCATAAGTATTTGTCAAGGGAATGGAGTAAGAAAGTTAGAAAACCCAACATTTAAGGCTGGGCATGGTGGCTTATGTCTGTAATCCCAGAACTCTGGGAGGCCGAGGCAGGAAGATTGCTTGAGCCCAGGAGTTCAAGAGCAGCCTGGACGACATAGTGAGAGCCTGTCTCTACAAAAATTACAAAAATGTTAGCTAGGCATGGTGGCATGTCCCTGTGTTCCCAGCTACTCTGGAGGCTGACATGGGGGTGGTTGAGCTTGGGAGGATGAGGCTGTAGGGAGCTGTGATTGTGCCACTCTATTCCAGCCTGGGTGACAAAGCAAGATCCCGTCTCAAATGAAACAAAAAACCCAACATTTAATAATGAAACTCTGCTTGATTCCATATTTAAGCATGTATATGTAGTCACAAATATTTATTATCAATTGAGTTATCCATTTTTAATTGTATTAATCTATACAAAAGATATTTAGTCCCCATCAGACTGGGTATTCAACAGTAAAAATAGTCTTTAAATTGTCATACTCTTAGCACTTAATAAACATCGGTAAACAAAGCACTTGCATTGGGAAAGCGTTGTAAAAACCACATGGAGGATCTTTCAGTAGATTCTGTTCTTGCTCAGTAAAGACTGTTGGCCTTTATCATTGTTTACCACAGGATGTCACTTCAGAGCAGGTTTCAAAAAATGCCTTAACTTAGGGGAACTTGGCTGTTAACCACAGGATTGGTTCTGGTCTGGCATTAAACATTGTTTTTAACAGAAGTTTTGCAAGTTGAAAAATACAACACAGATGCCAAACATACGTTCACTGAAACTTGTGCCCAGTCGGCCACCCAAGAGAAGTTCAGAAGCTCCTCAGATCGTACCTGTCTTCACTTTTCTTGGAAATGAAGAAAGCCGGGTTCTTGTGAGAGCAGGAGAACACCCTCTTTACAGCCACTAACACATACACACGGATTTCACGTTCTTTTAAGATGACTTGACTACGTTTGTGTTTATTTTTGAGGTGTTTTCTGTATGTAGTTTTAACTCTGTTATGAAAACATTGAAACATGACAGTGAAAAGCAGCATACGGTTACTGTGGAAACAAAACTGAGCCAAGGACATCACTTAGGACCTGCAGCCTCTCCTGATGAAGTGCTGGTTCTTGTGCAGGAGCCTGTGCTCCCTGGAGAGCCATGCCTTAGGTACAGGTAAAGAACTTCACCAGCACTGCCACTTCGAAGAAGGTTTCTAGAAGTCTAGCGATTTCTGTGTCTCTGAAGCCATCCATCTGGATGATCCCTTGTTAGTAGGTTCACAGATTCTGCGTAATTCATTCAAGGGGTGACCAGGTTATTTACATGATGTTCCTGGACTTCTCTCTTTGGTGGATGTAACTAGTGTCTGTGCTGACAGATGCCTTGCTTTGCCCCAGGTATGCTCGGTGGGCGGGGAAGGGGGGAGGATTGAAATTCAAGGCCAAGCTTTGGCTTATTGCTATAAATTTGCCACCAAGAAAAAAAAAAAAAGAAGTTCCAGAAGGGGCAGAACAGGCAGTAAGGAAAAGAAACGTGGTGATTGTTGATCAGTGCCTAATTGAGGTAGGTGGAATCCTTTTTAAGTGGTTTCTTTTGGCCCTAACTGGGGTATAGACACCACAGAAGATGCAAGCATGAATGTTGTTTGCCTTGAGGCTAAAAGAAAAGGATAGAGTTGTAATTGGTTCTTTTTTGATTTTTAAAAATCTTTGCCCTTGAAATGATGGGATCCCCCCAGAAAATATCCATCCAAACCTTTCAAACAAATGGACACACCTAAGTCTAAGCGCAATGGGAAGAAAAGAGGTACTAGCTCCTATAAGACTAGCTCCTATAAGATGCCTCTCACAAATAAGAGTATTTCTTTTTTTTTTTTTTTTTTCTGAGACGGAGTCTCCCTCTGTCACCCAGGCTGGAGTGCAGTGGCCTGATCTCAGCTCACTGCAAGCTCCGCCTCCCGAGTTTACGCCATTCTCCTGCCTCAGCCTCCCGAGTACCTGGGACTACAGGCGCCCGCCACCTCGCCCGGCTTTTTTTTGTATTTTTTAGTAGAGACAGGGTTTCACCGTGTTAGCCAGGATGGTCTCGATCTCCTGACCTTGTGATCTGCCCGTCTCGGCCTCCCAAAGTGCTGGGATTACGGGCTTGAGCCACCGCGCCCGGCCAAGAGTATTTCTTAATGTGTTTCTTTTCTTTTTTTATTACAGAGAGGCTAGATACTGGCTCTTTTCTAAGTTCTGCAGAATGGAAATGTGATCTCTAATGAATTTTTCAGTTTATGAAAGTACTATTATAGAATACTAATTAGGGTGTCCCATGAGGTCTGTCCTTAATAGTTATTACTAGTTACTATTATTACTGGTTTAGTCCTTTTTGCTTTGAGATAATCCTTTTTCTCTCTCAGGTGGTATTTCTTACCTCTGTTGTTTACCGTTTTCTTTTTTTTCCAAATTCATATATTTGTAGCTTCCTCCAAAAGATAGTTTTATCAGATCTTAAAGTGCTAAATGTATTAATTGCTATTTGTCTTAAAGTGTTAAATGTGCTAATTGCTATTTGTCTATTAATACAGGCAGTTTCTTTTCCTTACTGCCTGTTCTGCCCCTTCTGGAACTTTTATTTTCTTGGTGGCAAATTTGTAGCAATAGCCCAAAGCCTGGCCACTATAGCAAATATATAGTGGCTATTTAGGTCTCTAAAGCTTGTGCTGTTTCTCTACCTCTACCCTCACCACTAGGAGAATTAGAATAACAGAATTGAAATAAACTCTTTATCTGTTGTATTGAGATCTCCATTGGGCATATCAGGTGTTTTATTTGTAGGAGCTTGGGTATTCTGCAGCATTCATCTATTCATTTATTGAACAAATGTTTATTGAGTGTCTACTATGTGCCAGACACTTCTGTCGGTGTCAGGGATATGGTAGTGAAGAAAACAAAATGCCTGCCCTCATTGGGCGTTACCCTCTAGTGTGGGAGACAGATGACGGACAAGTAAAACATGTAGTATGTTGTATGTGATAAAGGCTGATAAGAAAATTAAGCTGGGAAGAGAGTGTGAAGAGTTGGGAGGCTACATTGAAAGTTAAGGTTAGATGGATGGAGAAATCCTTGGTGCAGATCTATGGGGAAGTACTCTGGTCAGAAGGAGTCTCAAGTGCAAAGGCCTTGAGGTAAGACTGTGGCAGGGATGTTCGACGAACTACAAGGAGACCAGGATATCAGGAGCAGAGTGGAGGAAAGGTCACTTGCCTCTTTACCTCTCGCTATCTGCCAGCCGCATTGCCCTGCCTCTCGCACATAGTAACGTCCACATATTCATGGAATGAATTAGTGAAATTGAATTCCAGAACTTTCAGAGAGAAAAATCAACAGCAACTAGACAGGTGTGTGACAAAAGAGAAGTCAGATGATGTCACAACTAAAGGTATGGTGGGGGAGAGAGAGTGGTTTAGGTGGGGAGGGATAGACTCGAGTGGGGTTTGAAATAAAGATGTCAATACTTGGAGACACAAGTTGGCCGCTTGAGAGAGCTCAGGCAAGAGAGAGATTTGGAAGTGACAACTGAAGGTGAAGGATTCAGGATTTCCTCCAGGGAGATGGTCTTGGGCAGGAACTCAGAAAGGGAGGGATTCATTCCATAGGCAGAACCTTGAGGATGGAGGAGAAGCGGGCAGCAAAGAAAAGGAGGAGTTGAGCATAAAGCCAGGGCTCTGTGAACCATGGTGGTGCCATTGATAAGATTGGGAGGGCCCAGGTGAGGACCAGACATGTCTGGGATAAAAGTGAACATCAGCATAGGAAATATTTAGCGTTATGCTGAATTGAAATGGGAATCTATGTTCGAGTCTCTCAAAATCACTTCCGCTGTGAGGAGGCAAGATGGCCTCGTTTATGACGTAGCCTTCAGCATAGCGCTGATGTGCCAGTGTCACCAGCAGATGGCGCGCTCCAGGATGTGAGCTGAAGCACTTCCACAGGCCCATCTGCCTGGTAACCTTGCTGTCTTGCTGTGTAGCTCAGAACCCTGGAAACGTTGCTTTTGATGTCTACCATTACTGCTTCACTTAGGAACGCTCTGCTTAGTGAGCGGTCTGTGCTAAGCAGAGGGTTCCTAAATGTAACTGAGCTCATCAAAGGGATGCCTGTTCCCATGTTCAGGTATCAGTAGACATCGTGCTTTGATACTTGGGCTGTGCCTAGTCAATGCACCGAGTAACTCATTAGCAACAGGCAGGGGACAAGTTTCAGATGCTATTTGTCAAAGTCAGATATTAACTGCCAAAAAATGAACAAGATAATTTTGAGTCAAAAGGAAATTTGCTCTGTTTGCCTTTAGACATACCAGAAGGTAGTTTTGCTAAGTCAAAACAATCAAGATTGGAAGAAGAGGTTGCTCCGGGATCCCCTTTCTCAATAACAGAAGAAAGAGAATTGCCAGGTAACATCATGCACCCAGCCAGTGGTTCAAGTAGGAGTGGGATAAGTGGGTCAGCACAGGATGTACCAACATGAATTACAAGGGAGGTATAGTTTTAAGATCATAGTAGCTACAAAATCCTAAAAACTAAGCTTTGTGTGCTTTCGGAGACAAGTAAATTGTTGCACAAATTATAGATAAAAGCAAGTGCCACTATCCCCTAGCATTTTTATTTCTTCCTCTTAACTCTTCCTTCTGGCAATTTTCAAGGCCCAAGCGTTCCTAAAGTTGTAGGTCTCTGATACAGTTGATAGTTATTAACCAAATTTTTGTGTGTGAAATATCTATACCGATTAAGAAGAATGATATGACATGTCTGCATGTTTGAGGCTGCCCTTCTGGACAAATGGTACCACACATTTTGAAACAAAGGGCTCCAACACAACAGATTTGAAAGCATTGATTCCAGACAGCCTGGATTTGAATCCAGGAGCTGCTGGTATGAGCACACAAAACTTATGTGAGCTCCATTAAACGGGAATCCTGACAGTACCTACTTCACACAATTTTTGTGAGACTTAAAAGAACTGATGCTTGCAAATCCCTCAGAACAGCACCAGACCCCTTGCAAGCAAGGGGCACCCAGGAGCAGTTACACCAGAGAAATACCCTAGCCATATGTCCTCCTCAGAACCTCTTACAACACCTTGGCCTGCTTCTTAGACAGAATGTCAGTTGCCCTGCTTTCAAGTGCTGGGAAGGTTTGGAAGAAATGAGCACTTGCCAGAAAACGAGGTCATGTCCGGGCAGTCAGCAGGGCTTCCATGGTTCGCATCTGTGCTTCCAAATAACTCATCCTCTGGGCAACTGATGAATTGAGCAAGTCTAGTTTGAACACTTTGTTAGTTTTATTCAATGTTTTATTTTTGTTTTCCAGAAGGAATTTCCACTTCATCCCTAGAAGTTGTGCCGGAGAACTTGAACGATTCTGCCATTCTCCCAACCTTTGAAAACTTGTCTAGAAAACTGGAAAGAAAATACGAGGTAATAGTCCACAAAACGTAAAAAACGAGAGCGTTATGAATCTGGAGGACATTATGCTAAGTGAAATAAGCCAGACAGTACTGCATGGTCTCACTTATATTGAAATCTAAAAATAGCTGAACTCAGAAAGAGGGAGTAGAATGGTGGTTACCCCCAGGGTCGGGGTAGGGGAAATGGGAGATGTTGGATGGAGCATACAGACTTTCAGTTACAAGTTAGTAAGTTCTGGAGACCTAACATACAGCATAGGAGACCTAACCTATAACATAACATCACTATAGTTAGTGATAATGTACTGTGTACTTGAAATTTGCTGAGAGAGTGTATCTTAAGTATTCCTACCACCATCACCCCCAAGAAGGTAACTATGTGAAGTGATGAATATGTTAATTTGCTTGATTGTGGTAATCATTTAAAAAAAATTTTTTTTTTTAAATACAGACAAGGTCTCACTCTGTTGCTTAGGCTGGTCTCAAACACCTGGGCTCAAGTGATCCACCTGCCTCAGCCTCCCAAAGTGCTGAGATTACGGGTGTAAGCCACCAAGCTTGGCCTGTGGTAATCCTTTCATAACGTATATATATATCTATCATGTGTATACTTTCAATACATAAAACTTTTGTTTTTCGTTTTTTAGAGACAGGATCTTGTTCTGTTGCCAAGGCTGGAGGGCAGCAGTGAAATCATAGTTCATTCTAACCTTGAACTCCTGGGCTCAAATGATCCTCTCACCTAAGCCTCCCATGTAGCTGGGACTACAGGTGCATGCCAACACACCTGGCTAACTTTTAAAAATTTTTTGTAGAGATAGGGTCTTGCTATGTTGCCCAGTATGGGCTTACACTTCTGGCCTAAGATGATCCTCCTGCTTCAGCCTCCCAAACTGCTGAGATTACAGGTGTGAGCCACCGTACCTGGCCTGATTTTTATTTGTCAATTATACTTCAACAAAGCTGAAAAAGAAGAAAGAAGGAGAAGCTAGTTCATTATGAATTTAAAGTAACAACTTCATATTATTTATCAATGCTGTTGTTAGCCTTTATATGTGAAGGTGCTTCTAAGTGTTTGGGGAGGGGTATTTGTCTTAGCTGTGGTCACTGATTTCAGTCTTTCTGAATTGTGGTTTGTATTTATCAGACAGCTATTCCATTTTCATTTGCCCCAATGAGACCAAGTGGACCTATGTGTAAATCAGACTGATAGTTTGGTTTCATTGGTAGCATTTTCAGACAACTGAACTACCGGAAAGCAATGATTTGGTCACAGTGATAGACAAGGAGGAGGGGAAGGAGGGAACCAAGTGGACTAGAGGGGAGTCTGGGGCCAGGCACGGTGATTCATGCCTATGGATCCCAGCACTTTGGGAGGCCAAGAGGAGAGAATTGCTTGAGGCCAGAGTTCAAGATCAACCCATGCAACATAGTGAGACCCTGTGTCTACAAAAATGTTTTTAAAAATTAGCCAGGTATGGTGACATACACCTGTAGTCCCAGTTACTCAGGAGACTGAGGTAAGAGAATCCCTTGAGTCCAGCAGTTCAAGGTTACAGTGAGCTATGATCATGCCGCTGTGCTCCAGCCTGGGCCACAGAGCAAGACCCTGTCTCTATTTTTTTAAAAAAGAGAGAGGAATCTGAGACAAAGATGGAGGTAGACTGTGGATTGGTGGTTGGCCGAGTGGTGGCAGACCTTTGAGACACTGCATACAGCCCATCCCCAAATCTTGTCTACAAGATGAATATTGGAACCATTTCAATCTTCCTTTTTTGTCCTGTTACTTATGAATCGCAAATGACTTATTTATTCATACATTTGAGAGAAGTATATTACTCTAACCAACATTCATTTAACTAACTTAGATCTCCAGAGTCTTATTTTCTGTGGTACCGGTGTAAGCCAATTAGTCATAGAAATGTATTCACAGTATTCATTCTGTGTATTGGTAGTATATTAGGCCATTCTTGAATTGCTATAAATAAATACCTGATACTGGATAATTTATGTTTTTTAAAAAAGAGGTTTAATTAGCTCCAGGTTCTGCAGGCCATACAGGAAGCATGGCACTGGCATCTGCTTGTCTTCTGGGGAGGCCTCAGGAGCTTTTACTCGTGGTGGAAGGCCAAGGGGGAGTGGGTGTGTCACGTAGGGAGAGCAGGAGCAAGGGGTGGGGAGGTGCCACACTTTCAAATAACCAGGTGTCATGATTCGCTATTGTGAGGATGGCACCAAGCCATGAGGAATCCGTCCCCATGACCCAAACACCTCCCACCAGGCCTCACTTCCGATATCGGGGATTACATTTCAGCATGAGATTTGGGTGGGGACAAATATGCAAACTACATCAGGTAGCATGAGTGTAAATTTTTCTATTTCAGCTTGTTCTGTATTGGTACTGAACCTGGGGTAATACCTGACAGGTGTGTAGGATGATGCCTGATCACACTTGTTTAGCACTCATGTTTGCTATGAATATCATTGCATGCTGGCAGCATCTTTTTAACACAAAACATACACTCAATTTATGTAATTATATTAAACCCAAATTTGATCATTTTGTTATTGTTGTTATGATTTAGCTTAGGTACGGAAAGCGTCCACTTAATTCGGAAAATGCAAAGAAAGCACCAGATTGCCTAATAGAACTTTTAAACCAGATGCAACTGTACAGGTAAGTGTTAGATTTTCAAACAAAGTCATGGAAGTATGATCACTCACCAACAATGTTTGTCTCATGACCACTGTGCTAGGGCCCTGAGGAGTTGGGGCCTGAGCAGATATGAGGATTGATATGTCATTTAACCCTTCTGGGTTTCTGGTTCTTCACTCATATGATAAGGGTTGGAACTAAATGTCCTTCTTAAGCCTCATGGTCTACCATGATACTAAAATGCTGTTCTTAAAAAAAATTATTATCCAATTATGAAGACAAGGCAAGCATGGATATATATGTTAAAAATGCGGCTAAATGAAATGTGCTATATCCATATAATGGTCTATTATTCAGCCTTAAAAAAGAATTAAATTCTGACACATGCTATACCACGGATGAACCTTGAAATCATGATGCTAAAGGAAAGAAACCAGATAACAGGGAACAAACGTTATATGACTCCACTTATATGAGGTGTACCTAGAATAGTCAAATTCATAGAGGCAGAGAGTGCAAAAGAGGTTGCCAAAGGTTGGGGGAAGGAGGAGCTGTTGTTTAATGGGTACAGATTTCTGTTTGGGGTGATGGAAGAGTTCTGGAAATGGATAGTGATGATGGTTACAAAACATTGTGAATATACTTAATGCCATTGAATTTTATACTTAAAAATGTTTAAAAGGGTAAATATTATGTTATGTGTATTTTACCACAGTAAGAAAACACCAGCTGGGCGTGGTGGCTCACGCCTGTAATCCCAGCACTTTGGGAGGCCGAGGTAGGTGGATCACCTGAGGTTGGGAGTTCGAGACCAGCCTGACCAACATGGAGAGACCCCCGTCTCTACTCAAAATACAAAATTAGCTGGGCGTGGTGGCACATGCCTGTAATCCTAGCTACTTGGGAGGCTGAGGCGGGAGAATCACTTGAACCTGGGAGGCAGAGGTTGCGGTGAGCCAAGATCATGCCCTTGCACACCAGCCTGGGTGACAAGAGCAAAACTCTGTCTCAAAGAAAAAAAAAAAAGAAAACACCATACATACACAATACACACATTTGTATGTGCACATACACACACACCCTTATGACCATGTAACAAGAAATACAAAGGTGCCAGGATTTCAGAGGGGCGAGGAAGGCGAGTGGAGGGATGGGTTTCTGTAGTGGTTTGAGTTAATTCCGAGTGATTACAATGGAAGTGCTTCCTGAGCGAGGTTTTAGAAACAAAGAGTCGAATGGCACAGGGAAGGTGAGAGTAGAACTTGTTCCTTGTTGGAGAGAATGGCCTGTAAATGAAGGAAGGGAAGAAAGGAATGGCCAGTTGATTTGCTTAACCGAGACAGAAAGTTTCTGAGAATGGATACATTATGACTGAATAGAAATTTTTACTATTTTTCAAAGTCTGGTATGCATGCAGTGTCCTTTGAATGTGAAAGCAAGCCCATGAAGGACTTTGCATTTGTGGCATTCCCATGCTCTTTCAAGGGCACACAATTATCTATGCGTTCACTCAGCAAATGCACACTGAGCAACGTCGGATACCAGGCCCTGTGCTTGGTATGAGAGTGAGGTGAGCACGAGTTTTAGATGCTCTTCATGGAAACATTTGACCTAATAGAGAAGACAAACTACAAGCAAGCAAATAAGAAAATTAACAAATAAGCAAATATGACCATTAGACAAAGAATAGCGACTTTTAGAAATGTTAGAGCTAAAATGTAGATGTGGGAAAAGAGTGTATTAGCTCATTCCTGACCACAGCTTTCAGGGCCAGCTTAATGCAAGAGAAAGGGGAGCAAGTAGAAGGTAGGAAGGGATGGGGAGCCTCAGTCTCATCTTCCCTGGAGTCATCTGTCCTGTTCTCTACTAAAAAAAAATCAGCTTCCTCTGTGCTGCTGTTGAAAGCTGACCTGAGACCAGGTGCGGTGGCTCGCGCCTGTAATCCCAGCATTTTAGGAGGCCGAGGCAGGCAGATCACCTGAGGTCAGGAGCTCGAGATCAGCCTGGCCAACATGGTGAAACTCCGCCTCTACTAAAAATACAAAAAAAATGAACTGGGTCTGATGGCGCGCACCTGTAGTCCCAGCTAGTCTGGAGGCTGAGGCAGGAGAATCACTTGAACCCGGGAGGTGGAGGTTGCAATGAGCTGAGATTGCGCCATTGCACTGCAGCCTGGGCAACAAGAGTGAAACTCCATCTCAGAAACAAAAAAAAAGAAAAAGATGGCCTGAGAGTTTGCATAGTGAGGTTTCCAGGTTGGGGATGAGCAGGCAGGGAGGGAAGGGAAGAGAAGGGAGACACCACGTGTTCCCATGACAAGAAATGTCTGGAGAAGAATCTGAAGTAGCCTTGTAATCAGATGACTTACTAAGAAAGTCTGCTGTCACATCCAAGCCGTCCCAATGACATTTACTGCTTTTACGTTTGTTAGACTCAATAAACTAGAGCGCTTTCAAAATTTGGTTCTTCAAGAATTGAGCAGTCTTAAGAAGGATATTCAGGCCCTGGAACACCTTGAGAAGGAGGTTCTGGTAAGTTTCTTTTGTTTGGAACATTTTCTGACTTCAGATCTTTCCCAGGGAAAAATAACACTATACTTAAACAAAACTTTTGTTCAATCTTAGGAATTCTGGGGGAAACAGTCTGCTGATCTGCAATCTTTCTGTGATCTGCAAGTGCTAAGGTACTTGGAAAGGTGTTCTTTCTAGCAGAATCTTGGTTGAAGTACGAGGTAATGCTTTAGCTGGAGAATGGGCAGTTGGTGACGGTGAAACTCCCAGAACTAGCAAAATAGCTGCATCTTTTTGAACTGGCCGCTTCTGTGGCACCTCCCTGAGGATAGAGTGCGGCTAATGATACCAGTCAAGAAGCATAAATCTTGAAAAGCCTAACATCCAAATTTCTGTGTTTTTAAAAAATGCCGATTGTTTTATTTTGAAGCAGTATTTTTAAAAATTAAAATGACTAGATTTTGAGAAAAATGTTTAGGCTTCTAAGTAAACAGTTTTCAGTTTCATACAAATGTTCAGTTATATACAAAATTGTGCTTTTGATAGACTATATTCTATTTTACTCATTTACACATTTTTTTAAACAACAAATGGGTTGATCCTGCTATGGCTCCCTGGACTGTAATTTGTCAGTGCATCCTCTGGGGCTTCTCTTTCTATCCATTTGGGATATCGTCCCATGTTTTGGAGCCCAAAGAAGGGGAGAGTTGAGTCTGGACTCCTGCTTCTCTACTTCTGCCCTGAGGGAAAATTCTAGTGTTCTCTTCCCATTAGAATAATCAAAAGGAATCCCCATATAAATTTATAATAGTTAAAGCTTTATCTTCCAATTGAGAATCAGCTGCTTTCACAGAAATTTAAGGCACGTGGTTTTTGGAAGGATATTCTTCTGGTCATACATATATTTCAAAGCAAAAAAAAAAAAAATTCTTTTAAAATTTGAGTTATCTATCCTGCCTTTTACTCCAGTTAACACAGTTAATGATAATGACTGTATGAACCATTTCCACAATCCCTCACACACCGTCTCCCTCTGTGTTGCATTATGTATAGTTAAAGGTGATGACACCTTTTAAACTGTCTTCTCTTAATATCCATGTTTGGTAGTGAGTGGTTCTCCAAGGTCATGGAATCAGGACCTCTTTACATATTTAACATTTACTAAGGATTCCCAAAGAGCTTTTGCTTATGTGGGTTCTCTCTGTGAATAGTTTTCATATTAAAAATTGAGACAGATTTTAAAAAATACACTTATTTTAAAATAACAATAAACCTTTTCGTGTTGATATAAATAACAGATTTTTGTGAAAAATAACTAGACTTTTCAGAACAGGAAGCATGTGGGAAGAATAGCATTGCTTCATGTTTTTGCAAATCTTTTTAATGTCTGGCTTAATAGAAGCCGGCTGGATTCTCGTATCTGTTTCTGAGTTTAATCTGTTGTGAGTCATGTAGCCTTTGGGAAATTCCCCTGGACATTTTTGAGGGAGTAAGAATTTAAAAAAACAAATAATGTCTTAATATTATTATTATTATTACTAAAATAATTTTGACTTCACAGAACCTTTGGTTTCTTTGGGGTTCCCCAGACACGCTTTGAGAACAGCTGATAAAAAGCCACACTGTATTAAGCACTAGAGAAGATTGTATCCCCTAGTCTTCTGAAACCTGGGGGATTCATTTATTTTGACTAAATCCCCAATTTTAGGCAACTTTCTCTTCAAATATTGTAAGATATTAATTACTATTTGCATTCATCTCTCTTTGATAACAGGTCCCTGTGTGAACTTAAATGCCTTAAAAACAACCATCTCCTAAATATACCTCCCTTGGGGTTTTACGTTTGTTCTTTTCTCTTCCAAACACCAAGAAAACTGTCCTCTGGCTTGCCAGTGAGGGATGATGGTGATTCTCTTAGCTCACACTGAGTGCTTATGGGTGCCTGGCCCTGGGCTGAGTGCTTGATGTGCAAGGGCCTTATAAGAAGTTAGTCAGCCTTATTCAAGGTCAAACAGGTATCCCTTGTCTGTCCTTGTCTTATGTTTTCATGTCAGTGATGGCCTATGTGTTTTGTTAAAGAAATGAAAAGAGGCCGGGCGCGGTGGCTCAAGCCTGTAATCCCAGCACTTTGGGAGGCCGAGATGGGCGGATCACGAGGTCAGGAGTTCGAGACCATCCTGGTTAACACGGTGAAACCCCGTCTCTACTAAAAAATACAAAAAACTAGCCGGGCGAGGTGGCGGGCGCCTGTAGTCCCAGCTACTCGGGAGGCTGAGGCAGGAGAATGGCGTGAACCCGGGAGGCGGAGCTTGCAGTGAGCTGAGATCGTGCCACTGCACTCCAGCCTGGGCAACAGAGCGAGACTCTGTCTCAAAAAAAACAAACAAACAAAAAAAAAGAAATGAAAAGAATATCCCTCAGACTGGATTATTTCGGCCCCTAGCTTAGAACTCCAAGGAGTTAGGGATTCAGTGCTTTGACAGTGTCCATGAAATACCTCTGGGTATGTTGTGGGCCAGTGGTACTGACAGAGAGAATGCATAAAATGGAATCAAATGAACATGTTAATCTCTATGTTAATATCCTTGGTTGTTGGTCTCTATAATTAAGTAATATAATGGTCTGTGAAATAACTCTGATATGCGGATGTATCTAGATGTATGTTCTTGTTTTTAAATTGCCTAATGTGAATGTAATAAGAGATGGACCAATTTCTTCTAGGTTCAAATCATCTCAGACTTCATAAGAAAGCCAAAGCCTGGTTTTGTGATTGCAGCCCTCAGGTAGGTGCAAAGATTTGCACTGTTCAGTGGATGTGAATTGGGGTCAGGGCAGGGGGCAAGCTCTAAAAGATACTGTAACGCTTTGTTTATAGGGCATCTCTGCAGGGGAGCTTTTCCTTTATAGCAATTTCTCCCATCTTAGAAACTATCCTTTTGGGTCTGGGTCATTCCTTCAGTAAGTGTTTATAACTGAATGCTTACCCTGCATCAATTACTATGATGGACATAGAGATACAGGTTGAGCATCCCTCATCCAAAATGCGTGAGACCAGAAGTGTTTCGGATTTCAGATGTTTTTGGATTCTGGAATATTTGCAGAATATGTACTGGTTGAGCATCCTTAATCCAAACATCTGAAATTCACAATGCTCCAGTGAACATTTCTTTGACATTGACATTTAAAAAATTTTGGATTATGGAGCATTTTGGATATCAGATTTTCAGGTTAGGTATATTCAGCCTATTCAGTGGTTAACACACAAACGTGTTTAATGGAGGCAACCCATTAAAAGATACGTTTTTTGAAGGAAGATAGAAAAGTGGCAAGTAAACAAAATGATGACAACAAGTGCTTTGAGGGATATTAACAAGGTGCTTTGGCAGAGAGCAGTGGTATGAAGTGTCAAGATAGGTTGCTCATCAAAGGTCTCTCTGAGGAAATGACATTTAAGATGAGGTTTCAAGAATAAGAAGAAACTAGACTTGTGGTTTAAAGTAACAGGGTCAGGTGGGGTCATCTTTGAGAAACAGTAAGGGAGGCAGTTATTTGAAGTGAAGTTGGGAGCATGGTAAACTCTCAATGAGGTAAGGCTTCATGGTCCATGTTGAGGAGTTTGAACTTTATACTAAGGATTAGAGAAAATATATGTGGTTTTTGGTGAAGGTATTGGTGATCCTAACCTGGGAATAGATTAGGATAATATAATCTGATTTATATTTTAAGAAAATTACTCTAGATGCTATGTTAAGAATTGATGGGAGGAATGAAGACTGGAAGAGGAGAGTCTAACCAGAAGTCTTTTTGTGTCCAAGATAGTGATTCTAAGCAGGAGGATAGCAGTGGAGGTGGTGAGAAATAGAGAGATTTCAGATATATTTTGGAGCTAGAGTTAATAAATTGCTGATAGCTGGAAGCAGTAGGTAAAGGAAGAAGAATGAAGTCAGTCTTCTAGGTTTTTGTCTTTTGCAATGAGAAGGATGGTGTTGCCAGTTAGAGAGATAAGGAAGACTTAGGGTGAGAGGAATATGTGGGTCAAGCAGGAACTACAGTTTATTTAACATTTTAACTTGCAGATGTCTGTGCACATCCAAGTCTTGATGAGAACCCGGAGTAACTGGGCAATTTTCCAGGAAAATACAGTTTAACAAAATGAACTTGTAAATAGATGGGACACCTTAGCAGAAAAATCTTCATAGAAGAGAGAGACAAAGTTGTCAAGGAAGTACCCTATAAATATGTGTAGGATCCAGATTATATCACAGAGGAATTCTACTAGTTTTTTAAAGGAAGGATAATGTTAGTGCTGCTCAAACCATTCTAGCACATAGAAGATTAAAAATTTCCTAATTTTAACATAAATCTTGCATTACAATGTCAAAATGCGACAAAAATTGCAAAGAGAGGTACAGAACAATCTCACTTAAAATAACCACTCTAGGCTGGGCATGTTGTCTCATGCCTATTCATCCCAGCACTTTGGGAGGCTGAGGCGGGTGGATCACCTAAGATCAGGAGTTTGAGACCAGCCTGGCCAACATGGTGAAACCTCATCTGTACTAAAAATACAAAAATTAGCTGGGCATGGTGATGGGAATCTGTTATCCCAGCTACTTGGGAGGCTGAGGCAGGAGAATTGCTTGAACCCGTGAGGCAGAGGTTGCAGTGAGCTGAAATCATGCCACTGCACTCCAGACTGGGCAACAGAGCAATACTCCATCTCAATAATAATAACAACAACAACAACAATAATGACAACAACAACCACCACACCAAAATTCTAAATAAAGTGTTGGCAAACAGAATTTAGCAGCATATTGTCATGAACAAATGAGATTTATTCCAGGAACGCAAAGATGGTTTGATATTAGGGAATATACTAATACATTAATTACCAATAGATCTAGGGAGAAAAACCATTATGATTATCTTTATTTCCAAAAGCATTTGAAAATTCTACATCTGTTTTTGAATTTGCATAAAACCTAATAAAATAGTAGTGACTGGTTACTCTGTAGTATGATAAATCTCAGCTCAAAAGCCAGTATTCTGCTTAATCGTGAAATTCTAAATGCATTATCACTAAAATCAGGACCAATGAATGGGAGATGGAATAACATAAAGGTGTCCATTCTGCCTACATTAGTAAAGGAATTAAATCTACCACTCTCAAAGCCCCAGCAGGGTTATTTTTTGAAACTTGACCAGCTGATTCTAATGTATAAGGACAAGGAGAGGGGAAAAAGTAGACAGAACATGATTGAAAAACAAATTAGAAAAAAGAGTACTGGTACAAGTCCAAAGCAATTAGAAGGGAGTTAATAATGAGTTTCAAATCCGAAACAAACAAAATGGAAACCATAGGGGAAGGAGTAAAACCAAACCTGGTTCTTTAGAAAGACTAAATGCATTAAACAAACTTCCACTTCAGACTGATCAAGAAAATAAAATGATAGAGAAGGCACAATTGAAATTTTGAATGAAATGTAGAAATAAACAATTCATAGAGGCCTTAAAAAGCATAGGAATATATTAGAAACAGCAATATGTCAATAAACTTGAAAACTTAGATGAAATGAATAATTTCCTAGATGAATATGAATGAAATGTAGAAATAACCAATGTAGAAATAACCAATTCATAGAGGTCTTAGAAAGCAAAAGAATATATTAGAAACAGCAATATGTCAACAAATTTGAAAACTTAGATGAAATGAACAATTTCCTAGATGAATATGTATTACCTAGAATCATAATTAAAGAAATTAAATTGATAGTATAAAAAGCCCATCCTTAATTTATAAAAAAAATACATCAGGTCCTGATATTTTTAATATAAGTTTTATCAAATTTATAGGGAATAAGTAATCCATAAACAAATGATTCCAAGGAAGAGGGGAAAAAGGAAAGCTTCCCAGTTTATTTTAGGAAGTTTCTATAACCTTGATACCAAAACAGGGCAAGGACAATCATGAGAAGAAAATTATAGATCAGTCTCAAATGAACATAAATACAAAAATGCTAAAAATTTAGCAAACATACTCCACCAGTATTATGTGTATGGGTGGAGGGTGTGTGTGTGTGTGTGTGTATATGTGTGTGTATTGAGGAGAAAAAAAGAAAAGCCATTAGAAGTAGATGGATATCATACATGCAAGGATGGTTTAACATTTAAGAATCTATTAATTTATTTTTACCTGATCAATAGAATAACCACATACTTATTCTAGTAAATTCAGAAAACACATTTGATAAAAATTCAGCACCCATTCATGAGTAAAATCCAACCAATAAACAATAAGACTCTTAAAAAACTAGGGATACAATGTCTGCAGCAACACTGAACTTAATGGAGAAACATTTAAAATCATTAACAATAATTTCTGTTCTTTCTTCCTAGTTAGTGTACTGCTGATTCTAGTAATTTCTGGTTAGCCTTAAGTGTCCTTTTGAGGTTTGTAATGAGCTTTCTTGCATGATTTTTCTCCAGCAAAATTCTGCTCAGATTCAGGTGTAAAGAAAGTTAGAGAGAAGGCTTCATCTAGCGGAGTGGTTTTGCCAGAATCCAGAGGCAATCTCAGTCCAAGAAATTGAGGTGTTTGCTCAGGAGTTGTTAGAGTGATGCACCTTAAGCCTGACTGGGAAGGAGAAATTGAAGCCAGTTCCTTCGATGGACCAGTTAGATAAAGTAATGGGTTCAACGGATGGGCATTTCCTGTGGATAAAATTGTCCAGGTAAGCAAGGAGAACAAGTGATGGCGAAAGGCCTGGAAGATGTGGTCAGAATGTGGGATGTTGAGAATCAAGACATCTGTGATGATAACAGGTTGGAGTGCACATAGCTGTGGTGGCACTGAAGAAACTACTAGAAGAAGGAGGGACTTGAAGAACCAAGAAGCCGGAGCTTGAAAACAGATGCTTCATGATAGTGTTGTAATTACTGCTAAGCTGATAGGAACCAGGGCCCAGTGGACAAAGGGGCCAGGAGGTTGATAGTAGAATGCAGATGGATGACAAACATCAGCAGGGAGGTGTCTATGAGAGTCAGAGTCATGCCTGTGTGCAGCAGTGGGGAGCAAGGAGAACGCTACCCCTCTGCCTGGCCAGGAAGTCATGGGATTTCAGAGGAAAAAAAGCTTTCAATTGAGTCAGGGTGTCAGGGGAGGTGGTACCTTCAGAAACCAGCCATGTTTTAGTTAGAGGAAAGGAAATATTTTCTTCTAGAAGAGGCTAAGGATATTCGTTTGCTGCTGGCAGATTGAATTGTAGGGGCAGGAGAGGAAGACCTCAGGGAGTGGGGAAGGCAGGGAAGAGCAGTAGATGGACTGGGGTCCAGGAGGAGATGTACACACAGCATCAGGTGAGGATGTGGGGGTTGATGACCGTCTTTCAGCAGCTACTAAAGCAAGGGGATTTGAGACCAATGGAACTGACTCTGAGCTTTTCAAAGGAGGAAGCTTATAGTTATCTCTGAGAGCCCTGTGTTTTGCTGAATGGTCCTTCAGCTGATGGTGCTCCTGCTTCGTGAATTTTCTGGCAGAGTCATGGAGGATCACAGAGTAAATAAGTATGGAATGTGTGAGACAACCACCAACTATTCTGTTCTTGGATGCAGTCTCTTTAAGGACAGCAACCCTCCCACCCAGCTGGATTCTTTGAATATTATTTTGTTCATTCTCACAGCTTTTACTAATATGGCTTTTTATACAGATATCCACTTGGGGATTTTCTGTAATTTAGAGGTCTAAAGTAGATTTTGTAAGCAGACCATATCCAAGTATATTTTTATAAGGATGTAATTCTATTTAACTTGAAAGTATAGTAATTATTTTTGCAAAAGTTGTATTTAGTTTAATTTGAACTTGAGAGTAAATAGAGTAGGTGATTTTTAAAAAAAAAACTGTTTTCATGTCCAAGACTGTGCTTTATTATTTTTGACCTGATAATTCCACTTCTAGGAAATTATCTTAAAGATGAAATTGGACAAGTGCAAAGATACGTGCGATAATATATGTTACAAACTTGATCGTAATAGGGAGATAATGGAAAGTGCCTAGATGCCCAGTCGTATGATATGCCATGTAGCCATTACAAGGAAAGATTTAGATGATATTAATTGACTTGAGAAGGTGTTTAACAGTAAGTGAAAAGTCGCAAAGAAGCATATATAACATGATCCCACTTGTATGAAATGTTATATGAGTATGCGCCTGCTCATTACTCAATAAACAACTAAGTCTTTTAGGTGCCAGGGACTGTCTTAGATGCTGGGGTAGAACGATATCCACAGGATCCCTGACCTCAGTTCTATAGGATTGAGTGGTGGTAATAAAGGAAACAGATGAGGATTCATACCTGTGCTAAGAAGGAAAATACTGTGGATAAGAGAGAGACTCACAGCGTGGAAGGAGGAAAGGCCAAGTGAAACCTCTCTTAGGATGTGACATTTGAGCTGAAATCTGAAGGTTGAGATGGAGCCAGCAGCTTCTGAGGAAGTCCATTTCAGAGGGAATGGCCCAGGCAGATGTTCTGAGATTAAGTCTATTAATATACTAATATACTTAGTATATTCTAAGAATTTAGGGAGGGCCCCAATAGAAGAAGCAAGGGCAGAGTACATAAGATGAAGTTAGGAAAGGTGTGGGTGGGGATGGTGGGGGTGACCCAGGACCTTATAGGCCATGGTAAGGAGTTTGGATTTTATTCCAATTGCAATGAATGGGTAGTAGTCAAAGGGCTATTTTCGAAGGCATGTATGTTTCGGGGTGGGGAATTGGATGATATGGGCAGTAGAGAAGGATCTGGAAGGATTGCTGATGGCTTGGATGTGATAGGTGGGAAAAGGCAGGATCAAGGGCTGCTTCTAGGTTTGGGGCTTAAGCAGCTGGGTGGAAACCGGTGTCACTTAAGGAGGTGGGGAAGATTGGGAAAGGACCAGTTGATTGGCCGGGGGAGGATAAGGATGGATATGCATCTCACATTCAGGACATGCATTCCATATGTGATTTCAGCATCTGAATGGCATTGTCATGTGGGTAACTGGATATCTGAGACTGAAGCTCATGGCTGGGGGCTGAACGTAGACTGGATGAGTTGACCGAGGGACTCAGTATAGAGAGGCAGCCCGGGACAACATTCTTGGGCTACTCCAATGTGTTGAAGTCAGGTAGAGGAGATGAAGCCAGCAAGAGGATGAGAAGGAGTGACGAATGAGATAATCGGACTATCACCCCACTAGACCTTTTGGCTAAGATCAAGTGCAGAGATAACCCAACAGGGGGAGGGCGGTTATGGAGGATGAGAGTTTGCATTTATTTATGTACTTGGATGCGAAGTAAGAGGTCTAGATTCTAAATGGATGTTGTAGAAATGTCAGCTGAGTTTATTTCTGTGTGGTGATATTTAAAGTAAATTTAATTTCTATCTTAGATCGTTCTGTGTTTTTACAACTTACTGAAAGATAGGGGGTCGGGCACGGTGGCTCATGCCTGTAATCCCAGCACTTTGGGAGGCCGAGGAGGGCAGATCACGAGGTTAGGAGATGGAGACCGTCCTGGCTAAAATGGTGAAACCCCATCTCTACTAAAAATACAAAAAATTAGCCGAGTGTGGTGGCATGAGGCTGTAGTCCAAGCTACTCGGGAGGCTGAAGCAGGAGAATCGTTTGAACCGAAGAGGTGGAGGTTGCAGTGAGCTGAGATTGTGCCACTGCATTCTGGGCAACAGAGCGAGACTCTGTCTCAAAAAAAAAAAGAAAAGAAAAGAAAAAAAGAAAAAAAAAGACAGATAGGAGTTACTTTTGTGTAATAAACAACATAGAAGTTTATAAAGAGTTACATTTCCTTGTTCTCCCCAGCCTTTCCTCTTATCCATGATCCAGAGATAAATACTTCTTGATAGTTGGGAGGATATTCTTCCAAAGATTTATTCTGATGCTTACACCAGAATATATACAAATATTTACACATGTGTACGTATATATGTTTTTGTTTTTGAGATGGAGTTTCGCTCTTGTTGCCCAGGCTGGGGTACAGCGGCAGGATCTCAGCTCACGGCAACCTTCTCCTCTGAGGTTCAAGCGATTCTCCTGCCTCAGCCTCCCGAGTGGCTGGGATTACAGGTGCCTCCCACCACACCCAGCTAATTTTTTTTTTTGTATTTTTAGTAGAGACAGTGTTTCGCCATGTTGGCCAGGCTGGTCTCGAACTCCTGACCTCAGGTGATCCACCCACCTTGGCCTCCCAAAGTGTTGGGATTACAGGCGTGGGCCACTGCGTCCAGCCTGTAAATATATTTTAATGATATACTAAATATATATTATTCGTTCATTCAGCAATAAAAATAGGACTTGCCTCTTAGGCAGCAATATAGATCTTATTTTTTAATAACTGCAAAATAGTTTATAAACATGCTATAACTTAAATATCCTTTTCCCTATGAGGGACATCCAGGTTATTTTTAATTATGATTAAAAAAATTTGTAGTGAGTATCTTTGTACACATATCTTGAATTACTTACATTATTGAGGGAAAAAACTGTTTTCTTTTGAGGACATAGCAATAGCAACAAATCTCCAAATCAAAATAGGACTAAAAGAGGATATTAAAAAAGGCTAATCTGCGCTAAGAATATTGGAATAATTCCCAGCTCCAATAGAGAATTGGATTAAATGTGAGCTAAATGTGCGTGTTGCATTTGGTCACAAGTAACAGAAATTGGACTCTGGCAGCGAAACCAAGTAGGGCTTTTATTTTTTCCCCTGTGAAGAGCAGCAACATAGTCCAGGGCCAGTGGCACAGCAGCTTTAAGTAGTTATTAGGGACCTGGGCTCTTTGAGCTTTTTGCTTTACCATTCTTTATGTGACTTGGGAATTTTATAATCACGGCGTGGCTGTTGAGCCTCTAGGTATCTTTTCTACACCCCAGGCAGGAAGAAGGAGTTGAGTAAAACTAAAAGGTAAAAGATGTGTGCCAACACCCTCCCCTCTTTCATTTTTTATTCATTTAGTCTATTTTGAGATGAGGCCTTGCTGTGTTGCCCAGGCTGGTCTTGAACTCCTGGGCTCAACTTATCCTCCTGTCTCAGCCTCCCAAAATGCTGGGATTATAAGCGTCTGCCACCATGCCCAGCTTCCTCCCTACTTTTTAAAATCAGGGAAACAGTTTTCCTGGAAGCCCAAGCTGATAGATTTTTGTCTGCATCATAGTGACCAGAACTAGGCCACAGGGCTCACTCTAGTTGCAGGGGAATCTGGAGAGGTGAAAATTTGACTGAGTGTGTCACAGCACTCCCCAAAAGTGAGTGCCTCTGTTATTAAGGAAACGGGGGAGAATAGGTGTTGGATAGGTAACTAGTCATATCTGTGATGCCTGAATTAAATTACACATGCTGCACACAGAAAAAAATAGAGAAATAACTTACGTTGCACAGGTGATTCTGCCATTCTTCTCAATAGGCATGTGCCCTGGAGTTTGGGTGGGATGGGAGAATCTGTTCCCTCGGTTGATACCAGCTCCTACCAACCTCTTACTTATGAGTATCTAATTGGGCTAATAGACAGGGCATGGTTGCTCACACCTGTAATCCCAGCACTTTGGGAGGCCGTGGTGGGCGGATCACCTGAGGTGAGGAGTTTGAGACCAGCCTGGCCAATGTGGCGAAACCCTGTCTCTACTAAAAATACAAAAATTAGCTGGGCGTGATGGTGCATGCCTGTAATCCCAGCTACTCAGGAGGCTGAGGCAGGAGAATTGCTTGAGCCAGGAGGTAGAGGTTGCAGTAAGCCAAGATCATGCCACTGCACTCCAGCCTTGCGACAGAGTGAGACTCCATCTCAAAATAATAATAATAATAATAATAACAATAGGGCTGATTGCCATTCTGTTTATTAACAACATATAGTTTTCCTAGTGTGGCCCTTAAAGCCAGGCCACCCACTTCATCTGATGCTATAACAGAGAAAGAGCCGTCTTATCTCCAACATCCAACAAAATCGCCTGTTATGTTAAACTGTTGAGAGACGGCATGTACATCTTCAGAGTGGCATGTATTGAAGAGGTTTCTGAGGATAACCAGGCAGTCTCTGCCAAGGACACTGACATGAGCTTTTGACAAACATGTAAGATGCTTCACTGAATACCTGAGTTAGTGAGATGTAGCGGATAAAAAGGAGTGATGCTCATATTGGCTCACAGGGTTCTTAGGGACTAAGAGGAGGACACTTTGGCCTTGACTAATTACTGCTCTCCTTTTCCTTTTCTGCCAGCCTGGGCTGCCTGAAGACGAAGATAAAGAGCAAGGTTACTGCGGGCTCAGGCCGCGTTAGCCAGACTTCCGTGCTCTGTATGCATTCAGTTTCCCCCCTTCAAACAGCATTCCTGGGAACTGCTGAGTTCAGACAGAATATATGTTGGTAGTTTGCAATTGAGTTATCTATTTGTTCATAAAAATTAACCTTTCTTATTAAAATTTGGTCAGATAGTGTTAACAGAGAGTTCAGGATGTTAAACAGCTTGGAGTGGTGGTGTTTTTTTTTATAATTTTAAAAGTAAAATGGACTTTTTTTTGTTGGAGAAATGTCTTCAAGTTTTGTGTAAATAAAACACTTCAGCAACATCTGTATAAATACAATTTAATGTATCTCTTGGAAGGAGAAATTTGAGTTGAAGATGATGAAGATAGCTCAGGTAAAAATGGTGGCTTCACATTTTTTAAAATTTATTAATTAATTATTTTTGAGACAGTCTCACTCTGTGGCCCAGGCTGGAGTGAGCGGCACGATCTCGGCTCACTGCAACCTCTGCCTCCCAGGTTCAAGCGATTCTCTGCCTCAGCCTCCCAAGTAGCTGGGATTACAGGTGCGTGCCACCACGCCCAGCTAATTTTTGTGTTTTTAGTAGAGATGGGGTTTCACCATCTTGGCCTGGCTGGTCTTGAACTCCGGACCTTGTGATCCACCCACCTTGGCCTCCTGAAGTGCTGGGATTACTGGCATGAGCCACCGTGCCCAGCCTGTGGTATGTTTTGAGTAAACTTACTAGGCAGTCTTATTTGATCTGCAAATATTCTCATTTCTCCAGCACTTCAACAAAGTGTCACCTTTAGTGGGGGAGAAATATTCATCATGTCATTATTAATTACTAAATGCTCTAGTGAAGTCTGAGTGGATGAAGTTGCACATACAGTTAAGCATTTGAATTTATTTTGGAAAAATGAAGCCTACATAATTTAAGGCCATCTACAAAGTAACTTTGTTCATGACTGGGTAAGTGAAGTGAAAGACTACAGACTGAATACTTTATTCATTATATAATAAAACTTAGTTACATTATGTAGGTTATTAATTTACAGTTTAATTTGTCTAAAATAATGTTTATAAGTCCCGTTTTGCCATCTTTTCTTATATATATATATATATATATATATA
>NC_037671.1:13968966-13984784 GCF_003255815.1 Theropithecus gelada
TTTTTGAGATGGAGTTTCGCTTGTGTTGTCCAGGCTGGAGTGCAATTGCCTGATCTTGGCTCACTGCAACCTCCCCCTCCCAGGTTCAAGTGATTCTCCTGCCTCAGGAGAATCACTTGATTCTCCTGCCTCAGGAGAATCACTTGATTCTCCTGCCTCAGGAGAATCACTTGATTCTCCTAAGTAGCTGGGATTACAGGCGCACAGCACCACTCCTGGCTAATTTTTGTATTTTTAGTAGAGACAGGGTTTCACCATGTTGGCCAAGCTGGTCTCAAACTCCTGACCTCAGGTTATCTGCCTGCGTTGGCCTCCCAAAGTGCTGGATTACAGGCATGAGCCACCATGCCCAGTCAAGAGCACTTATTTTTTATGTCCAAAAGCATGAATGAGGTTAACTAACTTCATTTCATTTAGGTATATCCAGTTCAGGGCTCACAGTTTCTCATGACCTGAGAGTGTATGGATTTCAGTGCCATTACATGGACTGTCTTCACTGAACTACATCTGAAGAATTTATATGACTTCCAGTACCTAGTGAGCATGTATTTGAGCACTGTTCTCTACAAACCCTTGAGTTAGCTGACGTGGAGGATGTTAGGATGGATTCGACACTATCTTAGCTGCAAGGAACTTAGTCTAGAGAGGACAGTAAGACACCCAGGTCACTGTAAATCAAGGCTCTATGTGACAAGTGCCAAAACGAAGCGTAAACTGAGCACCATCAGGATTATGAGGAGGTAGAAGTCATTTTTGTTGGGGTGAGCAGGATGGCTTCCTAGAGGAGAGGTATCACTTGAAATAGATCTTGAAGGATGAAGGAGTTTTTTTCTAGGATTAGGAAAGGGATGCTTCCATGAATATAAGAACAGAGATGAAAATGCAGAATGTGAGGCCGTAATACTATGGAATATTAGTGGGAATTAAATTTGGCTAGGCCCAAACTGAAGTGTCTTTACCAGCTTGATTGGGAGGACTTCATTCTGTAGGTAAGAAGCAGCCACTGAAGACATCAGGAACACAGTGGTTTTGGAAGGTTAATCTGGTAGCAGTATGAAGGCTGCATTCAATACACTGGGAGAGGTGACTGTTGCAATAAAGGCCTCAACTACAATAGGACTGGGAATGAAAAAGAGGGGATAGAGAGGAGAGGCTATGGTAGGTGTAAGATCTAAAGAGCTGATTTTGAGGATGGGTTGATGGAAGTTGCAAAAACCATGAGCTTGGGATATTGGGGACATCTCTTTGAAAATACTCACCAGAGAGGCCCTATTCCACATTGTCGTCTTCAGTGAATCCTTGTAGCACTTCCTGTGCGCCATGTGCTGTGCTCGGTGCCAAGGATTCAATGTGATTTTGCCCCTGTCTGCAAGGAGTGGCAGTCTAATGGGGAGACAGACATCAGTCCTACACTTCCACAGAGAAACAGGAAAACAGCCTGGGGAGTGCTGTGCCGGGTGGTGTGTGAGCTGTTCAGGCCTGGAAAGGCAGGGCGGGGTGGCAGGATGCAGGAATTGATGTGCTTTTCCAGGCAACACGGAGAGAAGGCTGGACCAGGAGGCATCCTGAAGATGCTGACATCCAGCCCTCAGGGAAAAAGAGCAGCATCAGCTTCCTCACCTTGACCCTGGGGACTGAGCCAACCTTTGGGCCCATTCCCAGCTCTGCACTCAGGCTCCCTTCCTTTTTGACTCACTTGTAGCAGGGAGCAGCCCTGTAGCTACCCCGGCAGACTCTGTTGCCATCTGTGGCCTCAGCCTCATTTGTCATTTTAGGTGTTCCTCTGTGCTCTGACCTTCCGTCCTCCAAGCAGCTCCCCTGAGGATCTGCTTTGCCCTCAGGCAGCAGATGAACTCCTGACCTTTGTACTTGGAACCTCAGCTGACCAGGCCTGCATGAAGCACCCTCCCCTCTTGACTCCTTCCCCATCCTTCTTCCTGTGACAAAGACCGAGGCCTATTTTTTGCAGGGTTCAGGGCTCTAGTAGACTGTTTTCAGGGGCATTTGCTAGAGGCCATAGATGACTATAGGGAAGTGTCTTCTTTCCTGTATTGTCATTAAGTTTTTATTGAAATCTATGGTTTTAAAAACTTTTTAAATTTTAGATTCGGGGGTGTATGTGTAGGTTTGTTAAAGGGCATATTGTGTGATGCTGAGGTTTAGGCTTCTGTTGACCCTGTCACCCAGATAGTGAGCATAGTACCCAATAGGAAGGTTTTCAATCCCCCCACCCCTGCCTTTTGGAGCCCCCAGTGTCAGTTGTTCCCATCTTTATGTCCATGTGGACTCAAGGTTTAGCTCCCACATGTAAGTGAGAACATGTGGGATTTGGTGTTCTGCCCCTGAATTAATATGCTTAGGATAATGGCCTCCAGCTGCTTCCGTGTTGCTGCAAAGGACATGATTTCATTCTTTTTTATGGCTGTGTATATATACCACATTTTCTTTATCTAATCCACTGTTGATGGGCACATGGGTTGATCCCGTGTCTCTGCTATTGTGGATAATGCTGGATAAACATACGAATGCAGGTATCCTTTTGGTAGAACAATTTATTTTCCTTTGGGTAGATATGCAGTGGTGGGATTGCTGGGTTGAATGGTAATCCAGGCTTTTGTTCTTTGAGAAATCTCCAAACTGCTTTCCACAGGGGCTGAACTAATGGACATTCCCACCCACAGGGGATAAGCATTCCCTTTGCTCTGCAGTCTCGCCAGCATGTTGTTGTGGGCATTTTTCCCTGTGGTGACAAAGGCACCTGAAGCATCCCCTGCCCCTGCCCCATGAGCTGAGCAAGGGGCTGGCTTCTTTCTTACTGCTTCCTCCTCCCCCATCTCAGCTGCAGTCACTCAGATGCTCCTGGAACCATTCAACACATACACCCCTTAGCTCTTCCTCCCTTTCAGCAACTGCTGTAACTGCTCCTTCACATCCCTAGTTCTTAGGAAGGATTTTCATGTGGCTTGCTTGATCATTACTTTTCTTTGACTTCTCATTCATTCTAAAGGCTCCTGCAATTTGCCAACTGCCTCCCAAGGACCAAATTCAGTGCCTTTTTTTTTTTTCCTTCACTAGTTGCTCACCTTGCTGCCTTGGAGCATTTTACTGTTTAAATATTCTCTTTTTCCTTGGCTTCCGGGACACCACTTTCTTTGAAGTCTATTTGAATTCTTCACCCATCTAAACTGACCTCAGGCATTACTTCCTTTAGGGATGTTTCTCTGGCAAGGTTTTTTTTTTTTTTTTTTTTTTTTTTTTGCGCGGGAGTCTCACTCTGTCGCCCCAGCTGGAGTGCAGTGGTGTGATCTTGGCTCACTGCAACCTCCGCCTCCCGGGTTCAAGTAATTCTCCTGCCTCAGCCTGCCAAGTAACTGGGATTACAGGCATGCACCACCACGCTTGGCTAATTTTTGTAGTTTTGGTAGAGATAAGAGTTCACCATGTTGGCCAGGCTGGTCTTGAACTCCTGACCTCGTGATCTGCCTGCCTTGGTCTCCCAAAATGCTGGGATTACAGGCACGAGCCACTGTGCCTGGCCTCAATACTTATTTTATAACTAAATGTTTATCTACTTTCCTAGACTGTGAACTCTGAGAACAGATATTTCATCTGGATCATTCTATATCACTACCATGATACATAGTGCTGGACAAGATTTGATGAATTTTTCAACTGAATATAACTATTTCCAGAGGTTATCAAACTCCATAGGTCTAAACTAGCTTTAAAAGAATAGAAGCTCGTAGCTGGGTGTGGTGGCTCACACCTGTAATCCCAGCACTTTGGGAGGCAGAGGTGGGCGGATCACGAGGTCAGGAGATGGGGACCATCCTGGCTAACATGGTGAAACCCCATCTCTACTAAAAATACAAAAAGATTAGCCGGCATGGTGGTGGGCGCCTGTGGTCCCAGCTACTTGGGAGGCTGAGGCAGGAGAATGGCGTGAGCCTGGGAGGCGGAGCTTGCAGTGAGCCGAGATTGCGCCACTGTACTCCAGCCTGGGGGACAGAGCAAGACTCCGTCTCAAAAAAAAAAAAAAAAAAAAAAAAAATAGAAGCTGGTTCTACATGAACTACCTTACGTACAGTGCTTCCATCTTTCAGAGAAATCTGCAACATCTATCATTTGTTTCTAGGGCCACTGCCGATAAGTCTGTGTTTCATCTCCCTCTAAGTGTATCATATGGGCCCAGGCAAAACTGTATAGACTTTCTCCTTTTGTTGTTCGATGTGTAGGCATCACAAATTCAAATGCCTTCAGGGGCCAGCCAGGTTAATAGGTTGAATAAAAAGGATGAGTGGGCCAGGTTCGGTGGCTCACACCTGTAATCCTAGCACTTTGGGAGGCTGAGGCGGGCAGATCACCTGAGGTCAGGAGTTCAAGACCAGCCTGGCCAACATGGCAAAACCCTGTCTTTACTGGAAAAAAAAAAAAAAAAAAAAAATTAGCTGGGAGTGGTGGCACATGCCTATAATCCCAGCTACTCGGGAGGCTGAGGCAGAGGTTGCAGTGAGCTGAGATCATGCCATTGCACTCTAGCCTGGCCAACATAGTGAGACTCTGTCTCAAGAAAAAAAAGAAAAAGGGTGAGTGATGGTGACTGTGGCAAATACAAGAGAAAATGCCCATCTCAAGCCATACAGGTAGCTATGCACTATGGCACACGCAGCATCAAGGGATGTGTGACAAGCTTCCCCCTCCTCAGCCTACCAAATGTGATTTGGTCACGAACACTTTCAGAACAGGCTCCCGGTGGGTTGCTCGTAAGATCTACAATGACTGCATTTACCAATTGCTCAATGAGGGTACGGATTACAGATTTCCTTGTCCTCTCAGTGTTATTCCAGTGTTCTGCAGTGCCATTTAAGATGGAAAAATGACCTACAAATCAATAGCTTTCAGTCTTTTTCCCCCCTACGACTGAAAGTCATGTTTTACTGAAGGTCAAGGAATCCTGAGGTGACTGTAGTCTCCTAGGAGTGATAATATTTCCTTGCATACCCTGGAGAGAAACTCTTCCTTAAATATGGGAATGTAATTTGTCTTGGAAGAAAGCCTGCTATAACAAAAACACATGCTGAATTTTTTCTTTACATGAAGAAATTAAGAGGCTTATTTATGTGAACGCTTGTTGTATAAGCAGTTCTTTTAGTTTGTGACAACAGTTATTAGGCTTGCCATAGAGACATAGGATTTATCTTTTATTTTTAAACACAAAGTTTTATTAAGTTCCACCCACCATTTAAAATAACAAAGGGAAGGCTCCTCTTTAAAATGTTAACCTCCCACCCCAAACTCTAGCTCCCATTCAGATAGTTAAAATGAAGACCTCTCCCATTCCCTGTTCCCCTCCTGCCCTTCCTTAAAATCTATCCTGTCTCATCTGTCACTATCCAGGAATTTAAGCAATTTTGTAATCAGACTTTAAGCACATCTTTTGTAGTTTTCTTTAGGACCTGTCTCTCATTATACTATCACATTCAAAACTCTACTCTCTACACTGACAAAACGCCAATCTGTGGTCCTGCCCCTGGCCTCCGCTCTCCTAGGCATCCTCACAGTCAGGCCTCACTCACCTCCTGAGTTGAGCTGCCCACCATCTCTCCCGGGCAGGCACTCTCTGAAGGGCATCCTGGGTTTCAGGGCATTGCACGATGTCGCTCCAGCCTAACATTTTCTCTTCAAACAAATGCAGTGCTCCTCCCCAGGTGGTTTTATGTAGCAATTTCTTTGTTTATTATTGCCTTTATATCCTCTGCTAACCTTAAATTTTTCTTGTGAATGGCCTTTTTTTGAAATAGCTTAACTTGGTATGTGAATAGAATGTAAAGGTAATGATATAACCCATTGCTCACTGAAACAAGAGAAGAATTAACGTCTGAAATTCATTGCTAAACTAATGCCTTATTGTAAAAATAACCCCCAAGTGATAGGTCATTTCGAGTACCATGCAGGCATACATTTTAACTGCTTGGAACCAAATAAAACTCGCAACATGCATTTAGTGTAAAAATCAATTTATTATACAACAATCATAGAGAATGCTTTTTATCTACAAAGAAACATGGCTTCTCCAGCCTCCCTGTCCACTCCATTCATGATACTATGTTCTTAAGATAGAATTACTTTTGAATGAAAACAAAATGATATCCATATTTTCCAAATAAGGAAGTCCCCAGAAACATTCACAAAACGATACGGAAATATGGAAAGAACTAACATGGACTCTTAGATACAAAAGGCTGTTCCGCCCATCACAGTAAATACTGTTTTGCCTTAAAATAAAAATAAAAAAAAATATTTCTCAAATGCAGGGTTGAGGACTTTACCCTGTAATATGCCTAAGTAGTTCAATATATGATTTTGATGGCTTGACATTGCTATGTTTAATTCCATTCAGTTAACATTCTATTTTGTTAGTTTAACAAACTGGGGGAATTATTAATAGATATGCTTTACAGTATTTAACTATTTTCATTCCCATGGGTAAGAAGAAATTTGAGAGAAAACATTTTCCATTTTTTTCTTTAATAGATTGTAGAAATATTAATTTTTCAATAGTTTTAGAAAAATCACATTAAGCATTTTGGTTTTTTGAAGTTACAACACTTAACAACAGGTTAAAATGTTTACCTGATTTATTTTTTGTGGTTAAGATTTTATAACTGTATTTTTTAAATTAGCCCTTGAATGGTTTAAGGCTCTACGTGTTTTATGAAGCTTCTCTTGAATTAAAGACCAAATTGGAAATGCACATCGTGAATGAAACCTCTCTCTAGTCTCTGGCATTAGTTTGAAAGTATCAACTACCCACATTTTTCACTTTCATCGGAGAGGTTTCAAGCTGCCTTGTAGTTCAAGCTGCTTGACTTTGTCTGCTGAAGGACAGCTCCCTCCTTGCCATACAGATATGAAGCCCTGGAAAACATCCAAAGTGGCAGGTATGCTGTGCACTGAGACCGCAGGGCCTCACTGGCAAGTAAGAATACGCTGAATGTGATGACCAGTGAGTATATTAGACCAGTCTAAGTCTCATTTTCACCTGGAACACACTTTGGTAAGAGATTTTAGCCTGTATTGAGACCTAAACTGAACTAAGGTCCAGTTTTTCCAAAGGGCTTTCTCCTTGGTCCAACTTGTGTTTTGTCACAGAGGAGCCCTAACAGTCATGCTTGAAGCTAGCCCTTGTTTTAAAATGAAGTGCTGGGAGAGAACAAGACAGTACAGTTATAAGGTGATGCAAGATGGAAATGGTGATGGAGCACCCTAGAGCAAGTCAGTTTCAGAAAATGATTTAGAAAGATAAATGGAAGAGTCAGGGGCATCAGACAGGAGACATCTGTTCAACAGAAATGGGTTGGCCGCACTGAAGGGAAGGAAGCAGGTGCAGTGCATCACCCTTGAGACTATCCTAAGCATTAGGCGCCTTCCAAAAAATATGCCCAAATCCTAAATGCCCAAAGTTTAAAACTAGAGCTCAGAGGGGAAAAAAAGCCAAGAGAGAAAGGCACTCTGGACGGTAATGGGTGGGGACGGTGGTGGAAATGCCTTTCTGATGTGCGTGTATTTGATGTCAGTGTCAGGACCTAAAAACTTATTTAAAAAAATAAAGTAGGAGAGAAGATGAAGTGTCTTCATCGAAGTTGGCAAGTTTTATTTTATAGGATATAAATTAATCTTCAAAAAAATCTTCAGAAAATATTCTTTGTTTCCGTTCTTGGTAGAGTTTAGCAGTAAGTAACCGCCCTGCAAGTACTTACAGAGAAAGGAAATACTCATTAATACTTTTGTCTGCTTTTGTGCTTGCTTCTCAGTAGAGATCGCATATACCTGGGCAGGGAACGGGAGTGCTGAGTTTGCCAAACTGGCATTTCTTATCGTGGCTCATGACCAGCCCACGGCTCAGTGCTGGAATCTTTCCAAGCTACTCCACGTTTTTCCTCCCAGCTTCAAAAACTGAACCTGCAAAGAGTGACAACAGGTATCTGAGGTAATATTCAAAAGTAGGCTCACAAAAAAGAGTTGACGGATTCAGTGCCTGTTTTGCTCCCATCACTCTGCTAATTCTGATTTATACATATTCCAGCAGCATGTGTGTTCAAAGAAAGAGGTCGGTGTGGACTCCAGTCCTCGCTCAGAATGGAAATGGGCAGCCAGATTTGTACACTGCTCGTGATGTGGAGCATGGCATCTTTAGTAATCTAGTAACTGAGGCTGACTGGTACAGGAGGGAGACGTGAACAGATGAATGATGAGGGAAACAGATGAACAATCCTATCCAAAGCCCCTGAATTATGAAAATCTTGCAGAAGCATTTTTTTCTCCTTAAAATAACTAATATTTAAAATAAAAGAAATACCAATTTCATTACCATATCGCTAAATTTACAGTCAGGAGTGGTTGTGGGAATTTGATAGACAAGACTCTGGCTTGGAGAAGTTTTGCTAGATTTTTCTGTCTTCTGTGTATGATCCCATTTTAATATTTTCTGGGGTTGATTGCTAAAGGAACAAATGGAATGATTATGCACTGGCAATTATTGCTTAATATAGATTAGAACATACCCTGTATTTAGAATATAATTAGCATTTTGTTGTAAACATTTTAATCTGAACAAAACTCTTTTTCTTTGGAGACTTTCTGTGAGAAACCATGCTCCACGTTTCCTGGCTGTGTATGCGTATAAGGCGTTGTAAGGACAGCTTCTGGCGAAAGGTTCAGTCTGTGGGAGGGAGGGTGGGAGAAGCTGCACCAGTTCTGAGGTCCTCAGAGGTCAGCATCACCTCAATGCTGATCAAAGCATTCAGTGAACAGATTAACCTAATAGCAATATATTAATACATTCTGGGTACGAATGATTTATAAACTCAAAAGAAATTAGTTTATCCTAAAACATGTAACTTTCAATTCAGTCTTTGCTTTAAAACAAGCGAATCTGTTAGGCTAGTATATGTGCTTTTTCTGTTACTCATTTTTATTGTGCTTTCTTGTTCATCACTCCATTCGCTGCAGAGAAGTAGGCTTTGGAAAAACCATTCTTCACTTCTTTCCCTGCAGGTGGCTCCTGCATATCTTTCTTCATTGGCTTTTTTCGGTATGTCTGTTGGATGTGTATATTTTGAAGAGAAAAATAAAAAGATTATTTAATAAGACCTTGTCTTTAACATTGCATATAGTTAAAACAGTATGTAATTTTGTTGGGCGCTGGATTTTCTGTTTTTTTTGAGACAGAGTTTTGATCTGTCGCCCAGGCTGGACTGCAATGGCGCGATCCCCGTTCACTGCAACCTCTGCCTCCCAGGTTCAAGTGATTCTCCTGCCTCAGCCTCCCGAGTAGCTGGGACTACAGGCGCACACCACCATGCCCAGCAAATTTTTGTATTTTTAGTAGAGATGGGGTTTCACAGTGTTGCCCAGGCTTGTCTTGAACTCCTGACCTCAGATGATCCACCTGCCTCGGCCTCCCAAAGTACTGAGATTACAGGCATGAGCCACTATGCCCAGTTGGGTGCTGGATTTTCTAATAAGATTTCATGTTTGTAATATCATTTTTAAACTTCTGGTTAAAGATTAAAAATAGGGTAAAGACCAAAACAAATGCATGTATTTCAATGAATATTAGAGGTCAGGATTTGTATATTCTGGGGTTAGCATTCAAAGTATTCTGTATTAGTTGCTCACTTGGAAAGATAAAACTTTAAAAAATAATTCAAGTGAAAAAGTGCTGTTATTTTAAAAGTACCAATACCTGGGATTCTGGCTTGATCTAGTTTTTGGCATATCCTTCCTATTCTGACACAATACCTGATCTCTCATCTCATTTTTACTTTTTTTTTTTTAAGCAATAGTATTAACAAGGGTCCAGACTTCAATTATATGCTTGACTTCAGAACTAAGATTCAGTTTGAACCAGCATGTAGGGCTAAGGCTTTGAATGCCATTACCTACTTTTGCTGGGCTATGCGCTTCTCTTCAGTATTCAACACCATGCACCAAATCACTCCCTTAGCTTCCCTTTAATACTCAGCTTGTTTTGGGAAGGTGGGGGCAGGGGTTTGCGCACCCGCACATAGCTTTGTTTGGTCTCATCGTTGATTACTTCTTTGGAAATCTTCAAAGGAAACCTTTATCTCTTATAAAAGACAAAGCCTAGTCCAATTTCAGAAATACAAGACCTGAAAAGCTGTCAAAATTCAGTTCCCACTGTTCCACACTGTATAAAACCACTATGGGGATGTGCACAGTGGCTCACACCTGTAATCCCAGCACTCTGGGAGGCCAAGGTGGGCGGATCACCTGAGATCAGGAGTTCAAGACCAGCCTGACCAACATGGAGAAACCCTGTCTCTACTAATAATACAAATTAGCCAGGCGTGGTGGCCCACGCCTGTAATCCCAGCTACTTGGGAGGCTGAGGCAGGAGAATCACTTGAACCCCGGAGGCAGAGGTTGTGTTGAGCCGAGATCACGCCATTGCACTCCAGCCTGGGCAACAAGAACAAAACTCCATTTCAAAAAAATAAATAAATAAAAAATAAAAACCACTATGGGTTAACTTTCAGCAAATGCAAGATAAAAAATAAAGCACTTTCTTATTTGTCTGAAAAAAATACAGAGTTGAATAAAATTTCAAAAGTACAGTTTTGAATATAAATGTACTTTTTTTTTTAAACAAAGCTTTCCATTTCCCTAGCCCACAAAAGAGAGCCATTTAAAATCTACATCCACCTGAGGCCTCTTCTCTGTTATAGCTTTCATCTGTTCTTGTACAATAGCATGGCTTTTAAATTGCATTTTGAAGCTGTCTTCCATTTAAATTGTTAATTAAAAAGAAAATGACACTTGATAAAGAAAAAGTCAGTGTGACCTTTCCACTCTGGTTTGCCTTAAAGGAATTTTTTTCCAAATAAATACTGAGTCTGCAACATCAGGGTAGCTGATAAGGAAACAATTTTTAAGTATGAAATTCAATACATTAAAAACATTGAAGAAGCCCTTGCTTTGCTCCATTCACATTTCCTGGATCTGTCTTACTATACACAGTTTTAACTTTCAGATGTCAGACTTTGGTAGCATGGTACAAATACATACTGCAAATTGAGAAATGTATACATAATCCAATGATATTTTTGATAAAATCTTATGTGCATGCATTGAAAAATGTTTTTCTAAATGCCCACTAGACTATTAACTGTAGTTACCCTTCGAGGAGGAGGGTGTGGAGAGAGAAGTTAGGAATACAAATTTCACTTTGTGTATCTGCTACCTGAATTTATCTACAAGCATGTCTACTATAATATTTAATCAGTAAAATTAAATATATAATGTAAAAGTGCATGATCTAGGCCGGGCACGGTGGCTCACGCCTGTAATCCCAGCACTTTGGGAGGCCGAGGTGGGCGGATCACCTGAGGTCAGGAGTTCGAGACCAGCCTGGCCAACATGGCGAAACCCCATCTCTACTAAAACTACAAAAATTAGCCAGGCCTCTAATCCCAGCTACTTGGGAGGCTGAGGCAGGAGACTCGCTTGAACCCGGAAGATGCAGTGAGCCAAGATCACGCCACTGCACTCCAGCCTGGGCAATGAGAGTGAAACTCTGTCTCAAAAAAAAAAAAAAAAGTGCACAATCTATTCTATTTTCCTGCTGAACATTTACATTCCACATACCTGAACGTAAAAATTTAAGAAGAGGATGACTAACGTCAGCATATAGGATGACTGGAAGATGAGACAGCCGAAGGGGAAGCCACACGGTTTCACAACGGCGCTCATGGTGTGCGTGATGGTGAGCACGAACTGCACCTGGGGACGGCAGAGAGGGCATCGCTGTGAGCGAGCCAGGCTTGATCAATTCAGAAATGAACTCCTAGGACTCTCAGAATTATGTAGGAACAAAACAAAGATGCTGAAGCAGCCCCCTCATCCAGAAATCTTATTTGAAATTAGTATGTAAAATTGCCCGTTATTTCCACATGGAAAAGTCGCAGTTAAAATTATTTAGACACAAAGGATTTAACTTATTCATTTGAAAAGTATTCATCTACATTTCAAAGCAAGGAACTTTCCATTATAAGCTAATTGCATGCACAAAGGGCATTTTAACACAAAAAGTTTAATTCTTAAAAGGCCAATTTTGGAAAAAACATAGGCAGCCTCATCACACATCAAAAGCCCTCTGACTTCTAAGACAGATTTCTATTTCTTCTCCCCATCCATGAGCCACACAGAGAAAAGCTAAAAGAAGGGACAACATACCAGCTGGGCCTGAGTGAGATATTTCTTCCACCAAAGATACTTGTGCATAGATGGGAACACAGAAAGTCCATAGTAGGAGTACATAAGAATGTGGATAAAACTGTTCAGTGTTGGTCCGAAGAAGCCTATAAAAGTACAGTATAAAAATCACTAGTCTTCCAGAAAGGACTGTTCACTCTTCTTTGTTTAAGTGAGATTCTCTTTCTGCATCATAATTGAAAATGAATCACACATATGACATGATCATATAACAAAATCCACACTAATAAATTCCCCAATTACTGTGTCAGTTCCAAGATTCAGCAAAAACTCCATGATAGAAGGACTAGCCTGGCATGGTTTTTCAGAATGCCCCCCACACAGAGAATGCCTTATCTACAAGGTTTTACTGTCTCTTTAACTGCCACTGTCAGCTACTGAGGGAGGAAAAGAAATACTAGCTTAAAGCTGTTGGCAGAATTCCTCTAAAATAGAATTGTCTTTGCTTTAGCTAAACCTTTGATAAGACATATTGACTGTAGAAAGAGCCTTTTGTACATGGCTGAACAGGGTGCTAGAGAGACAAAATATATTGCTTTCATAATTAAGTAAATAAATTCTGTCTGAAAGACACTTACGGACCAGGAGGTGCTGGAGAAAGAATAAGGGAGACAGAGAAGGCTGGGGCGGAGGAGAAACTGGCCAGCGAGACCTTCCCAGTGATTGGCCATTGCAGGGACTTTTAGGATGAGTGATATCTAAAATCCAGGCCCCTGCCATCAACCTCATGAAACATCTCTGTAACTGCCTCCACCATGGGTGAATAAGGCTTCAGGAAACCATGAAGAAAGGGTGATGTTCCCTGTTGGGTCAGCTAAGCACTGAAAGGATTTAGCTGCAAGAGGTGAGATGCCACAGATGCATCACTTGTTGGAAATAAGGAAACTCAGTGTTGTGAGGATTTCATCAGTACATGAAAGTGCTTAGAACAATGTTTGGCACAAAGTGAATGCTCTTCAGCTGTCAGCCTGGGATCCAGATGGCTGTTCTGTGAGCTATCCTGTGGTGGGAGAGACTGTGGCATTAGAGGGCCATTCATTGGCCATGTCCCCTTGGAGACATTGCTTTGACTGTAAATTTTTATTTTCTTATCTGGAAAATAGGTATAATAATAACTAGCTCTTAAGGTTGGGATGAAATTAACTGAGATGATATATGAATTCAAAAGCATCGCACATATGCTGGCTAATAAATCAATTTAAATTCTCTAGCCTGGTTCTTTAATCCTAGATTAGTGATCTGGATAGCTAAATGCAAATTAATAAATAAGAAACAAAAGGTGCAAATTAATAAATAAGAAACAAAAGGCATGCATAGAATAAATTCTCAACCAATACTGGCTGAAATAAACTGTTATGGCACTTGAATTTATATGAAAACACAAACAGAGTTTCAGACTACCAAGCAGCATAGTATTAGTGGTATTTCTTTACCCCCATGACTTTTCATTTCCATCAATTAATGAACCATGAGTAGTAGTTCTTATAATGTTTGACTCCTGTGGAAATACAGCACCTTCCACAGTCACCACTTCACTGTGATACAGATTAAGGCATTTCAAAAAATTGAAAGTCTGCTCTGGTAGGTCACGTCAAGTATCATTTTTCTAATATTCTTAAGCAGAAATTGTCACAGTATTCATGGAACTACGTCTTTACACAGTGATGATTTGGGTTTTAGATGCTTAGTGACTTGTAATGAAACTTGATAATCATAAAAATACTTAACCTTGGTAATTCTCCTCTAAGATTGATTATAGTTGTCCTTCCTTAATAACTAAACTCAAGAAATGGATCTCTATCCGTCTAGGAGAGCGATCAATTCTTTCTTTCTTCCCCCTGCACTCCCAGCAATTTCCTCCCTCACACTCCAGTTTTCATTTGTACCTTCACAGTCACGGACACTCCAAATATCCCTGGGCACTTTTTCCCCTAATATCATCTCTACAAGATCCTAAATCCTAGAACAAAGTCATTTTGACTTAAGTTTTACATGTTCTGATTTTTCATATAGTATTTTAAAATTATTGAGTACAAGACAGTATAAAACAGAAAGTACTGTTCCCTATAGCTCAGTGCATCTCAAACTGTAGGTCATAACTGACCCATTAGTGAATGGTGAAGTCAATGCAGTGAGAATTGTCATCAACTCCTTGTAAAAGTGAAACAAGATTTAAAAAATATATACTGTGCATCATACAGAGCCAGGGTAAATACTGTTTCATAAAATATCATGCAAAATATAGAAATATGAAGGAGGGCCAGGCATAGTAGCTCACACCTGTAATCATAGCACTTTGGGAGGCTGAGTGGGGAGGACTGCTTGAGCCCAGGAGTTCAAGACCAGTCTGGGCAACACAGACCCTGTGTCTACACTTTATTTTTTTTTTTTAATAAAAATGTGCTTTATTAGAAGGAAAATTTAAATATAACCAACAATACTGAAAATAATGTAATTGGCATTTATAGCCTTGGTCAAAGTTCTTTATTAAACAGGCATTTGTTTGCTGTTCCATGAATAGTTAACAATTAGTTTATGCAACAAAATAGGTAACTTGAAAAAGTGAGTAAGAATATAGAATTATGAACCAGGAATCAGGGGTTCTTTTGTGTTTTTTCTTGTTTAACAAACACGGCTTTTAAAATAAAATCTGAAATATAAAACAAGTCATCTTCATGTAAAGAGCTCTCTTTTCCTACAAGAAGGTTTTGCAAAAATGTTAAACAGTGTTCTAAAATGTGGCTGAAGTTATACTTTACATACTTTATTTAACTTCTTATATATACATTATCCAGTTAACATAACCACATTTTCATATACAAGTGGGACCATAAACATTCTCTAATAAGACAACACTAGCACAGAGTAATTTTACTCATGTATATATATTCATTTGAAACCTGGTTCCCAAAATGAAATCAATCATTTAAAAGCAAACAACTGCTTGGAATGAATGCCTCTAGACATTGGGTTGTGGGGTCTAGAAGTCATGTAAGAGTATATTGCTTTGGTTGAATATAATTAAATTCATCTTATGTCTACACTTTTTTTTTTTTGAGACAGAGTCTGGCTGTGTCTCCCAGGCTGGAGTGCAGTGGCGCGATCTCAGCTTACTGCAACCTCTGCCTCCCGGGCTCAAGCCCATCCTCCCACCTTGGCCTCTTGAGGAGCTGGTGGTATTACAGGTGTATGTCACCACGCCCAGCTATTTTTGTATTTTTTTTTTTTTTTGGTAGAGATGGGATTTTGCCATGTTGCCCAGGCTGGTCTTGAACTCCTGAGCTCAAGCGACTGGCCCACCTTGGCCTCCTAAAGTGCTAGGATTACAGGCGTGAGCCACTATGCCCAGCCTTACAAAAAAAAAAAAAATTAGCTGGGCTTGGTGGTATATGCATGTATTCAGCTAATTAGGAAGCCCAGGAGGTCGAGGCTGCGGTGAGCTATAACTACACCACTGCATTCTGGCCTGTGCAGAAGAGTGAGACCCTGTTTCTCTTAAAAAAAAAAAAAAAAAAAAAAAA